>NW_018127900.1:1130043-1142603 GCF_001952655.1 Monopterus albus | reverse complement strand
AAATCCCCCATCAAACAGTCAGAATCTATATTATATTAGAAATCATAGCAGCAAACCATATAGTGAGATGACTCCGTTTTGTGGTTTTACGTCACAGACTTTTCACACTCTCCACATTTTATCTGATCTACGTTAGTCTCCTCCCACACAAGAAAAGCTGATCAGTTGCATTAGAAGAAAAAATGCATGAAACAAAAGCTTCGCCAGTTGTCTGCAATGATTAGAACTGTTGTTGGGAGTTTGTACAGTGACAAATGCTGCTTCTCAGTTGCATAACATCCACTTATTATACCCAGTGAGATTATGTTTAGAGTATGGAGAAGTGTCAACTAATCAAATATAATAAAACAGAATATACAGTATCTAAACATATAAAAATGCATACTAGAGGTGACCGAAAGCACTTGAATCACTAAACTGTTCAACAGGAAAATGCATAACTGAAACAGAGCAGCTTATTTCCCTGACAGCATAACTCACTGAAAATATGTATTTATTGGTCAAAACTGAAATCTGCTTATAAGCCGCTGTAGCATTGCCTGTTTGGAACAAAACTGTGGTGTCAGTATATATGGAGTAGTGGCAGACAGAAAGTCTTCTTCTTATTTTTCTTCATATTAAAAAGTGACACACTGGACTGTAAATGAGAGGTGGAAGGTTAATAGCATGCTGAGAGGTCATTGGATCTAAGGTATGTCTTTGTATTGTAACTCTGTGTAAGGGGGACTAGTCAGCTTTCCTGCTCCATAAAGATACATTAACTTTGCTCTGGCTTGGTGAGAACTGGGATGAATCTGCTCTGGAGCCTGAGTGGGCTGATAGTCAGATAAAACACTAATACTGATCAGAGACCTGCAATATATATATACTTTCATGAAGTTAGTTTTCTAAATGCTTGTCTTTTGGTCCCTGTAATCTCTCATGAGGTATTATGAACTAGAGTCTTGTGATCGTGGCTGATGATGGGTGGTGATCTGTAACTGGTGCAGCTGTTGTATCCTACCAAGGACAAGAGGAGGAGAAAAGGGACAGAGAAGTATGTCTCAGCCTTGTACTAACTGTATCGTGCTGCTGCTGCTCCTCTTTTCTTTGCCCACTACTCAAGTTTCACACCCCACACAACTGAATCACACAGTCACCCGAGAAATACATGTGTGCGCACTTGCATGCATACACACACTTTTTCATACCCCCGGGAATGATTCATGGCTACCCCCTCATTTCCCCGGGGAGCAGTGATTCAGTGTGAGAGGAGCAAAAGAAGAAAAAGGACAGAACATAATACAGTGAAGTGCAAAGTGAAGAGAACAGAAAACGGAGTCGAGTGGTGTAATGATAATCTGTTTGGCCTTCAGTGCTTTGAGGAGGCAGCAGGCGCTCTGTGCAACAGAACTTCTACTGATCATAAGCTTCATGATGCACAATGCCGGTCTTAGTCACCACGGCAACTGTTCTATGGAGCTCAATGGACAGACATTATCTATGAGGAACATTCATCATTGTTTCAGCAAGGACACGCCTCGCTACCCATATGTTACTGGCAGACAGGTGACAGATAGAAGGAAAACCCAACATACAGTGTCTTAGTAAGGTGTTAGGCCACCATATGCAGCCAGAACAGCTTCAGTGCACCTTGGCATGGTTGCTACAAGTCTCTGAAATCTACGGAAGGGATAGACCCTATTCTTCTAAAGCATATTTCCTCATTTGGTGTTTTGATGTTGGTGGTGCAGAGTGCTGTCTAACATGTTGGTCCAAAATTTCCCATAGGTGTTCAGCTGGGTTGGAGCTGGTGACTGAAGTCTTTACAATAGCATATGATTGACATTGTTTTCATACTCATCAAACCATTTAGTGACATCTCATGATGGGGGCACTGTCATCCTGGAAGATAACTCATTATTCTGGTGTTTCCTTCAATTTGTCACCCATTTGTAGATACAGTCAGGAGAAATTATGTTTAATTCTATTTTTCTGGAATCAATAACAAGATTTTTTACTAATGTTTACTAAAATGTTGTTGGAAATTCCTCAAAAGGAAGCCAACTGATCAGGGTTCCCTCAGACCAATGATCTAATCATCAACAAGGAGCCACATGGGGTTGGCACAGGCGCCAAATTGCCATTTTGGTTCACATTTTGAGAGGCATGCATTTTTGTAATTGCAAAGGTTTGTGATTAGGCAGGCATTTGCAGAGCAGCCTGCTTTACAAATCAGTACTCTCAAGATCTTGCATTAATGAACTGCAACATTACACAGGTGTCAAGTTTAAAAAACAAAAGCATTTCAAAATCTGCTCTTGTATTTCAAGCAGCTGCATGTGCCCTAAAATAAGGAACAAAGGATAGGAGACAGCTGTTAAAATGTGCTGCTCCTTTGAGATGTTACAGTAAACAGCCAAAACAGTAGATTTCTTTGGTTGTTCTTGTATTTTCTATATCTTCAAGAGAGAGATGCATGCATCTGAGAGGATGCATGTTCTTGGAAAATTAGTAACAATGAATCAAATGCAGCAGCAGAGTTCCTACCACAGTATCTGTTTAATGATACTATGTTTGTCTATTGTTTTTGTATTCTGTCTATGTAAAGACAATACCCAATTTTCATAATTCAAACTCATTGTTTGACTTAGCTGTGAGATGTTCTTTTCTTTACTGGTAAACAAACACCAAAGTGCTGAGCTATCTGTTTTTTCTGACCTGAAGTGATGAAAATGATCTTATCATCTCCATTTTTCTGACTTTCCTGCATGTTATAGTAATTATGAAAGGTCTGTCTATGTATGAGAGAAGCTACTACAGGTTGTAGCCATGTAGTCCTAATTGGTGCAGTTATGAGCTGTCAGTGTGACCTTTTTAAACAGAGAGGCAGGGTGAGTCAGAGTGCGTAAAGTGCATCATCTTAAAACATGGCCACGCCACATGGTGTCGAATTGAAAGAGAGGGACAGAACCTCACAGCATTTAGGCAAATGACTCATAGCTCTTTCTCTCTGGGATGCTTTCAGCCCTCGTCTGTGCGGGTGGTAGGTAGGTGTGTGTATGTGAGACTGTCAGTGGGCGTGGTAGCATGTGGTGAGCCTTTTGATGTGAGGATCTGCACCATCTAATGCCACTTGTTTTTGTGCATAAACAACCTGAAAAACATTTTCAGTCTAAAATTAAATGCATAATATCTGAAGTTAAGGGGTATTAAATGTGTGTTAACATTTTATAGTGGAACTATCCTGGAACTTTCCAAGTTTCCAATTTTACATGATATGTAGTTTATAATGAAGGAATCAAAACAACCTCAGCCATGGTGCCCATGATGTGTTATTGTGAAGACACTGTGAGCAAAATGGAGTTTCCTTCTGCAGAGGAATCCCCCCAGTGCAGCGACCTAGTTTCGGGCCTTCTCACACATTTCACACAAACACACACCCCCTCATGCACATGACAGCACAGCTGTTTGGATTCATTGATGCATATAATAACATTTAATTGATGTAAATTATTTATATTCAGTTGCATCGTGCTACTTTCTTTTTTCTATGTTAACTTTCCTGGAGTTTTATTTTATTGCTACTGCTACTGCATTGAAATTGTAAAGGTACAGTGTATTACTCAAATCAAAAAATTTTGTTTCACTGTGAATGTTAAATGCTTCCATGTTTTACTAAACCAGTACTATCTATTGCTCAGTGACATGTTGGTGTCTACACAGTTGCAGAGGGCCAAAGAGAAACATGGGTCATCATTGTCTTGACCCCCTCCAGTGGCGTATGATGCCCTCTGACCTCTGTGCTTACACCAGTCACGACCCTTATTGACTCAGCTCAAGAATCATCTTGCACGGAAGACACACTGAAGACAAAGTGAAACTGGCCCTGGATCTGGATATGTGACGATGTTAGCCCCTTGCCCCTGCAGTCAGTGAGGCTGCCAGGATGCAGGGTTATTTGACTGACAGGAAACCCTCTTGTCTCTGGGGATTGTATGCAGAGAAGATGATGTGAGCACTGGAGGACAGAAAGGCCACTTCACCGGCACTGTGTGCAATTGTTGCCAGCTTCCTGTAGATACTCCAGCAGCCAAATACAGTTGAGTGCAAACATTTGCATCCCCTTAGTTTGAAATGGCAAAAAAGAGTAAAACAAAGAATTTTTTCCCTCATCAACATAATATTTAATGCACATTCAGCTAGGACAACTGTTCCTTCATCAACAGAAGTAACAAAAATGATCAGTGTGTATAAAAAGAAAGATAGAGTAAAATAATGAAAATCATATCAGTGCAAAAGTTTGCAGCCCCCTTTATGAAATGTTCTCTAATACTTTGTGTGTCCTCCCTTTTATTGTGATTTGGTAGGTGCAACCGAGAGCAAAACCCTCTGGTGAGAAGATCCAAGTTAAAAAAGGGTCACTTAGCAAAAATGCTTCTGACATTTCCTTTTAGTTCTGCAGATTAAAATAAAATGAAACCAAAAGAGCATGCATCTTGAGACTGGCTGCCAAGTGTGTGTGCCAGACATTCCCTTCGTTCCATTCTCCCTGGCTCCCTGTCTCTTCCACCTTTCTTTCAGTATACTTTGTTTTTTTCCGGCCACTTGTTGTGTCTCTCTAGCTTCCCCTTGCTCCCTGTTGCCCTGCTCATCGTGTTGTTGTCTGTAGCTGTTGTTCCAGACATACAGTAAATATGAATAATGATGTATAGTACACAGAGGTACCACCAAGGTGGCCTAGCACATGCTGCAGTTCTCTCTATTCTGTTTACCTTTTAGAAGCTGTCAATGTGAGCTGAGTTTAGTAAGCAAAACGCAGTGTAGGAATGAAGATAAATATTCAGAAAATAAATAAATGAGACCACATAGTTCATAAGTGAAAAATAAGAGAATGAGTCAATATTCTATCTTGCCTTCTTTTCCATAGTTTTGAGACAAAGTTACTTAACTTAGACATATCAAAACTGAGCAATTTCAGTTTATTATGTGTCCAAGCATTCCATAAATAACCATAGCATGCAAAGCAACTTATTTTCCACTTCTCCCAGATCACACAGCTTATACAATCTGTTTTCCTCCTGAATATTTCTAAACCTGCCAACCTCAGTGGCCAGAGGCAGAATGCTATTTCTTCAATATACAGCTAAGGATCCTTGGCCCCTGAATAAGCATTATGTGACATATGAGTCAGCTTAGTCTATGTTATGACCTGTATGGACATTCTTCTCCACTAAACCTTACAACTATGACTGTTAAGAAACTCAGAATGCTCAAACACTGCATGATATTTAGGACCTGCTGCTCCGATGTAACATTTCTTTCTCCATTAATGTGTTTTCTCCTATGTGTCAGACACATAGGAGAAAGGGCCACTTGTTTGTGTAGTGCTTCTGTGCGTCGATGTTTCTTGGGGGATTTTATGCAGGTGTGTTTGTGACACACACTACTCATATTTACTAGACATGATTTAAGTGGTAATTGTGGGCTTTGTGATTTCATGCAAGCTGGACAGGCTACAGGACCAAGATTGGGCTTGCAAAGCCACAGGGGCACCTTCTCTGTGTGTTTGTGGCTGTTGGCAGAGAGATTTGTCTGGGTCTGTGTGTGGTGGTAGGACTCTGATGTACTCTTCTTGCTCTGGTTCTCACAGGGGAGGCTAAGTGGCACATTGCATCTTTGGGGTCTGTCTCTGCCCACAGAAAATTGCAGGTGGCCATGATGTCGACAACAGACATACAGCACCCACCCCACACAGAATCGGTGCTAGACAACACAACCGCTTTTTCAGCAGCAGGGTGGGCTAGTGTTCACAGGGACCATACAGGGTCGCTCTTCTCATAAAGCACATGTTCTGCTAAAATGCACTTGAGGAAGCATCACATCCCTGCCAACATGAAGGAGTTGCTGTGTTACTGAGCTTTATCTCTGACCTTGTTGCATTTGTATTTAATCCTTTTTCTTTTACTTTCACCTGTTTGTAATCCCTTTGTCACACAGAGGCATAAAAATACCGTCATCCTCTCAGTATCTCTCTCATTGTCATCTGGGTGATACAAACAGCTGCAGCTTCAATGTGAGCTGCTCCTCTGAGCTAATGAAATGGAGTTTTAAGACTGCAAGAGAAGATCTGCTGACTTTTAAAGAGATGCTCCTTTTTACCCATAATGCTGTAGCTCACTAATCCTATTAACATAAGCTCTTCATCTTATCACTGAAGACAGAAGTTGATAGTGGGATACAAAGAAACAAGGCATAAAGAAATAAGGCCTTTGTGTGGAGGGTACAATACATAGTGTCTGCTTTTCATATACTATCTAACATTCTTTGACAGCATCTTGCTTTATTTTTACACTAATCTTGTATCCACATAGTACATTTTGTTGCAGGTTTACTCCCTGCACAAGAAAGCTATGAAGACAACTACTGTTGATATATCAAAATTGAGCATATTTAAATATTTCTTGCATAATGTATGTAGCATTTTGGAGTCTTCCAGAGTGCACAGACCTCAGCTGGGGTTTAGAAAGCCCCTCTTTGTCTATTAAAAGGGTTGCAGTAGGACATCATCTTGAGTGCCCAAGATCTTAAAATAAAGCTCTAGCTGTACAAACAGCTGAAGGCACTTTAGCACTGCAGCTTTATTCAGTCAGTCTGCCTTAAGAACTGCATGCTGCTTTTTCCCTGCTGCTGTTTTACCATGTTGTTTGCATGTGTGGGTGCACACATTTAACACAAAATGATTTAGTTTGCACATTTAACCTGCAGCTGAGCCCCATGTGTCTGCATGCATGTCCGTGTTTATTTTTTGCCTGGTTTTCAGCAGTTCTCACTTCACTCAGAAATACATGTTTACTGGTGATCTGGCAGCAAAGTGTTTGCATCTGTGTGTGTGTGTGTGTGTGTGTGTGTGTGTGTGTGTGTGTGTGTGTGTGTGTGTGTGTGTGTGTGTGTGTGTGTGTGTGTGTGCCCATGCTGCACTATGTTTTTGCATTGTCTGGTTTAAATTTAAAAAATGGGCGATGTCCAGGTGTCTGGCACATAGAAGCCTACTGCTGTAACTGACAATTCATTCTTCACACACACCCGCAAACAAACTGCTCACAAGAATACGCATGCACAGGCACACACACCCTTAGACAGATGGTTCACACACACACAGCCTAGCTATGCATCTCTTGCTCTGCCTAGACAGTATGTTTAATATTGTCACTACAACACTCATTGTGATAGATACGGGTGGGTAGTATCACAGATTGCGGGTTTCTAGTTCAAAATTAGTGTTTCTATGTCAGTCAGTGAGTAAGTACAAGTGAATCGTTTTTTAATTCCCACCAGCTACAGTTCTCTTCACACTGTTGCCATCTTTCTGTCTGAATCAAAGAGATCTCCACCCTGCAGGAACTTTTATACTGAGTCAAAGATTGGCGTACACTCATAGGAGTATCTGTAAATGACATGGTGCTCATGTCTGAACACTGTTGAAATGCAAAACCAAAATGGTAAACGGGAAAAAATGCAGACAGACAGTCATACAACTAAATAGACAATAACAGCCACATCCCAAGCCTGTTATTTAGCAAAAAGTAGCAGCTCAAGCTGACATTTACCCAGACCAAACAGTTCTGAGTTACAGCACCTGCAGTCAGACTGTAAGTTGCAGTTTCGATAATTTATTTTTTATAATCTATATATTCTATACATTACAAGAAAATCCAGGTACATCGTTTAACAATAAAGAGAAATCAAAATCACTGCAGAAATTTTATTTTTGACATTAGCTGACTGAAGTTTGACACAATCTTCAGCCCACGTGTTGCAGCATGACTTCTACTGCATAGCAACAATCACACAAGATTATTCCAAGGCCAGCGTGGAGCCAGTTATGCTCTGACAGGTTTAGATGGTGCTTGATTTGGAAGCACTGATAGCCAAAGATGGAAACCATGAGATGTGCTTAACTAAAAATAGAAGGCATAGTCACTTTAAAAAAGGAACTAAGGTTCTAAAAATAAACCTTTTCAGGTCTGGTCACCACAAAGCTCCCTGGAAAAGTACACAGGGGCCAACATAGAGACATCTTAGGTCATATTTACTGTACTGTCATCCATTTAAAGCAACACATTCCTTCTCCTGCTGCACTGCTTTCATCCTCTCTTGGCTGTCCTCTGCAGTAGAGACAGCTAAATCGTGATATTTAGCTGAATTACAGTAGCTCCTGTAGAATATGGGTCTCTCTGTTAACGCAGCTTTGAGGAAAAGCAGAATCTAACCTTAACCTGTTGCTGCAAAAAGAACAAAAGAAAGAGCTTGCTGCCACTAAATGTATCACTGTGTATATGTACCTGTGTGTTTGTGTGGGTGAGTGTACATCGAGACTTTAGCAATTCACAGCAATCAGGCATTTGAATTAAGCATGAAAAGAAAGAGGCATCTTTAACACAAAACATTTGTCCACTCAACATGATTTTCACTGCATCTCTGTGCCTCTGTGTTCTGTGAGGATTATTACATTTACCACGCAGCACATGCAAAAATGTGTATGTGCATAAATACAGTATGTACTCTCTACACACACATTGGATGAGCCTCATTGATGTAGCATGCAATCTTTATGCCTTATGCTTTAATTTGTTCATTTTATGTCTTCTGACAGACCTTTAAACTGCTCTGCCTCTTACTCTCTTCTTTCTTTCAGCCTCTGTCATTCTCTTCCTCTCTTATATACATGTGTTGTTCACCTTTATTCAGGCATGTGAGACTGCTGTTTAGAGTGTCTCTGCTGTATCCTGCTGTTAATCCACTTCCCTCTGAAACATTTCCCTTTCCCTTCTCAGATATACTCAGACACTCAGCCCCTGGTCATGCACAGAACATGCACCAAAGATCATATACACACAAACACCCTGCAGATCAGAGCTGCTTGTTTGAACTTCCTACACATCCAAACATGAATGCGTTTGTGTGTAGGTGTATGTGTGCATGTGTGGGTGCTTTCATAATGGTAGCATTTATGTGATATTTTCTCTCTTCTCCACCTTGCACCCTACGTTTTCCTCCTTCTCTCATTAGACTCTGTATGACTAATAGCTTTACCTGGGTTTTGAGTATCAATTTAAAATCTGCTCTCCAGTGGTTTCGATCACAAAAACTACAAGCTGCTACAGAATGGCTCACTCACTTATTGCTGTCTTCTTGCACATTCTGGATGTGCACAAATTCATTGCTCTATTTCCTTATTGTAATCGATCCACTCCTTCTGTTTCTGCTGTCTGTTTTGGGTAAAGCACATGGACACCTTGTTATTCATACTGTAGATGTATGTCAAATAGAGAGCATGTGAACATGGAAGCAGGTCAGTTGAACACTTACGTATTGACCCAGATATCTTTACTTACATTTGTTTACAGTCTGTGAAGTGTCACAGTCACAACAACAGTAATATCAGGATAAATGAGCAAATGTATCTTTCCAATTTTGCTCTACTGGTCTTCAAATCTGCATGTTCTTGCACAACTAGTTTCATTGGTTTACACAACATCACAGTAAAGTAGAGCTCAGGTTTCGAAAAGGAAATAAATAAATGCCATGTATGGGGAGGGTATTATTTTTTTCTTATATGAATTATATTTTAAAGAAAGGAAGTTGCACTGTTATTCTACATGCACAACCATCCCTTCTCCTGTAATTCCTCCCCAAGACTATACTGTACATAATAAAATATTCTTGGTCAATTAGGATGCTTAAAATGGGGTTTAAGAAAAGCAGCTTCAGTAGCAGGGCAATCAACCCCAAAGAGAGCAGCTCTTGTTTCAAGCCTGCACTGAAACTAGTTTTTTCACAGCATTGGCAAAGTAAGTAAGACTTCTGTGCCTGCCCTATAATACAGAGACTTTGTAATTAGGAACAGGAGGAGCTTTTAGAGGCTAAATTGTCTTTTCAGGTAGTTCAAAGGCAAACCACTGCAGCTCCATTGAGCACTGGAGACACTAGGTTATGAGTAAATGTGCAGTTGTTATTGGTTTGTGTGATAGTTTTTGTTTAATGCACAGTTGTGCACAATGAGCTGTGCCATTTGTATGTCTAAACAGAACATTTTAAAAAACAGCATGTTATATTTTATTGCTTTTTTAGTCTAGAGATTATGCACTGGTGTGCTGACCACTGCATATTATTTATGTAAACTAAAGAAATATGTCAACTGAAATCAAATCTGCAAAAGCAGTCAAACTCAGATCATTTACAGGTAACATGATCTAACTCAGCAAATCAAGTCTGGGTTTCCTGTTGACACCAATATTTTTCTATATATTTCTTAGTTGCAACATCTGGAACTTCAGCCTTTCACAAATTTCAAAAAAAAAAAACGTATTGCATGAGTCAGTGCATGTTTTCCTTATATATCTTTCCACTGGATAGTCAGTAAAAACCTGCATAGCATCAGAAAAGTTGTTCATGCTGCAATTCTAAATGAAATGTGCAAAACATTTTCAGATTAAATACATGTTTATTAATAGATGCTCTCTGTTGAGATTATTAAAAAATATTCTGGCTATACTGTATACTTTAAAGTGTCACTTATACTGATAAAAACATGCAGTATACTGCAAATGCTAGAAGAAAGCCACTTGGTTAAAATGGTGAAAGAATAAATCACATGGTTTCATTTTTTGCTCATATACTTTTTGCAAACTAAATATATTTCAGAACTCATCACATAAAGAGAACGTAAGCTTTATTTTTACACTGTTTGACTGTTTGACCATTATGTTTATCATCAGAATCAGAATCAGCTTTATTGGCCAGGTGTGTTAGACACACAAGAAATTTGACTCTGGTACAGTGGGTCCTCCATGGAGGGCAGGCTTTTGTGCAGTCCTGACTGTCTGTTCCTGTCCTGTTTGGCTGCTGAGCCAAACTGGACAGTGATGGAAGAGCAGAGAACAGACTCTTCTGTAGAACTGTATCAGCAGCTCCTGGGGCAGGTTGAACTTCCTGGGCTGGTGCAGGAAGTACATCCTCTGCTGCCTTCTTGGTAATTGTCTGTACATGTGCAGAAGCAACATATGTGCAACAGTCACTTGAGGCTGCATGCCTCAAATCTATATGGTCTGAGTTTCTCCTGTCTCACCTCCTGGAGAGAAAAAAACACAGAAATGTGTCATTATAAAAGTTCAGCTCATGGAAGGGGAAAATCATGTTGCTAGATTAGCTGTTCTGAAAATGCTTTGATCTAAAAGAAGTAGCATTTGCAAATCCATGTTGATCAGTTGTTTCTTTACTCAAAACTGCCGACTTACTCAAAACAAAATACTAATGCCTGCACCAATTCTGAGCTCCAACATGCTGGATAACCACAGAGAGCTGCGAGTCAATAGCAATTGTAGACAAATAGTGTGATAATGTCATACATGTGTGTGGAGCAGTGGCAATGTAGCTGAGAATGAAACGTACACAAGACCTTTCTGTTTCACAATATTAGTCGTGACAGCAAACGAGATATGCACTGATATGACTCCTCATCATATTTGCATGTGAGTAATGCTCTAGCATAAAAACCAGGAGCATTATGACTTTCTTTCATGTGAAATTTGATTTGCGGGCTTTGCTTCGAAGTAGCTGGATTGAATTCCTGAACTCACAGTGAAAGTATGGGCGGGGAAAGTGAAGTGATGATGTTTTCCGGTAAGGTATTTTTAACCTCAGCTGACTTACTCAAAACAAAATACTAATGCTTAAAGGGATGAAGAGTAAATAAAGGTTAAACACCGCAAATATTTAAAGTCAACAAAATAGTCAGTCCTTTAACTGAGACATTCTTAATATTATATACCTTGTAAAAAACTAAATAAAGCTTATGAAGCTACAAAGACCAATGAGGAAAGTCAGAGTGGCATATAATCAGCTTATTTTACACAACCCAGCAACTAAATATCAGTCATCTCGCTTACGTACAATAAATGCATCTAATTAAATGTAATGTACATACTGTGACTACATAACTCTAATTATCTTGTTAGTGTCTTGTAACCTGGTTTGCAGATTACAAATGTTAATTTGTTGCCACTCGCTTTACAACACTAATAGTGCTGAACTCATCAAATGTTTTTGTGAAAGAATAAACCTGACAGAGAATTTATTGCAGATTTCAAGATATGCTGTCTGGTTACTCTTTGCTTTCTATTTCTCCGTTTTAAAAGGGCCTTAAGCAGTATCAGGTAAACAAAACTAGTTTACTGGATTTCCTAATTCCAAAAATACCTACCATAAGCTGCCAACAGGTCTGTTTACTTGCTCACAGCCACTCCACCACAGTCATGACATCACTAGCCTTTTGCTGAAAACACAATAAAGACTTTGTGATTTTCTAGATCTATTCATGTCACTGCGGCTAAAAAAGAGCTGCTGCTCTAAAAATAGAGGGCACAAACCAAAAACAATAGGCCTAAGGCGACTGCTATTACAGAGCTAAGTGTCCCTCAGCATTACTAAGATTACAGGAGTTAGGAGAGTCTGGGAGAGAGGCATTACTGTTGCTGACGTGGTGCTTGCTGTCATAATGACCCAACCTTTGGCTCAGC
>NW_018127900.1:1106305-1129994 GCF_001952655.1 Monopterus albus | reverse complement strand
TGCAAGGTGGGGCAAATAAATCTAAATATAGCCAAACAGACAACAAAACAACAAACAACAGATCCAGCTTTGCGATATTTGAGCATTTTAACCTGATGTAACTCCAAAAACCTGGATATTTGTAGTCTCTGCTGAGTAGATGTACACGTTGTGCTATTAAACTCCCTGTGGGTGTGAGAATTTCTTTTAGTACTGTGTGTCCAGGACAAGCGAACTATTGCTCTATGCTGTCTTTACCCTTTTTGCATCACAGCAAAATTCCTGAAAGGGGTTTTCCTTTAACTCTGTTCCCTGATAGCACTGATAGCACTCCCTCAGAAATAATATGGATGTTCAGCCCCCAAACCCCACTTCTTATGTTATACAAATATTCAGAAGCAAAATTATCTTTAATGGCCACATACGTTTGAACATACATGAATGTGACTCTGGTACAGAGGCTTTCGGTGTGTTTTAAGGCAAAGAAAAATAGAAAAAACTATGAAAATAAAGAATAAATAAATAAATACAGTGGTTATATTTACAGTTTTTGCACAGGGATGATTGCTATGTCCAGTCATATGGTCATGGATTATGCGTTCATCAGAGTGATGGCACTGGGGAAGAAACTGTCCTTGTGTCTGTTTGTTTTGACGCACAGTGTCCTGTAGCGCTGTCCAGAGGGAGGAAGTTCAAAGAGTTTGTGTCCAGGATGTGAGGCGTCTGCAGAAATTTTCTCTTGCTATTGTTATATTGTCTTCTGAAGATGCACTAAATGGAGATAATGTAATTATCTGAAGCTCAGGAGCGAGACCTGACACGCCACCTTCATTGTCGTCACATTTCATCACTGAATCAGGCCTAACCTGCTTTCATATTAACGTATTAAAAGCATTTTCTGTGTATTTGAAATTGCCACCTAACATTTTACTGGCCACACTCATGAAAACACTTTAGCACCGGTTTTTAAATAGCAAAGTATCACAGCAGTGAGTTCACTGGGTGCAGTACAATTAGTACTAAGCCATCTAAACCACATCAAACATCTGTCCTCACATCTCTCTTTTCATCTCTCAGTATCATGTATTTTTTGTCTGTCCTTTCTTTCTTCTCTTTCTCTCTTGGCTTGTGCCTGCGCTGTATTTACTTCTTTTCATCCCATTATTATTCTTTCTCTCCTTTAAAGTGTTTCTACTTTTTTTCCCATATGTCACAATCATGTAGCCTAAGGGTGTGAACCTGTGTGCACTTCAAACACACGGTGCAAGGAAAGAAAGAAAAAAATGAGAGTCAGGGTAGATGGAGCGAGTTGTTTTGAAGAACAAAGGCTGTCATTAGCGACTTTGAAACATGCAGAGAAACTCTGCAGGTGTGCAGCAATCACTACTTGAAGCAAAGCTGAATCAGACTCAGTCTCACCAAGACATAGCGATGACAATAATATGTAGTAAAACAATGAGTAATCCTCACATATAGTCCCACATATTTGTTCCCAAAGTTATACAGTCTTTTGAGTTTATTCTTTAAATAAAATACATAAAATGTTGCAGGACTGAAGTGATTACATACTGTACAGTATACTTAATACTGACAGCAAAACCAGGTCACTGTATCAAGCAGCATACTGACCACACATTGCCTCTCTTGTGTGCAAGAGACACCCTGCTTATAGTGACTGCACTCTAAAAGGCCTCTTTTCTTTTTTTTTTACCCGTTCGGATGGTGACATCTCACATCTCATTAACTCTCACCCAACAGGTGAGAGCACAGCTGCAGATATCTGCATACATCTGTCACAGTGGAGTAGCGAGTCAGAGGCTGAGATAGGGGAAGACAGAGGGAGTGATAAGTGACACAGATGTCCTCATAAACCACATATGGTGGACAGATAGATGTTTAACCAGTAGTATCATATGGGCAAAATACCACACATACAGTAGTCCCCCTGGTGTCCATATTTATGCCCACAACTTAGCTCAAATGTGCAGTTTTAGGCTGAATATTTGTAAATAAATAGTTGTTTATGTGTGAGGTGTTGTTTTTGAGAAAGCAGAATGTATAAATTTAAACCGAGTCCTTATGGTTTAACAAAACGATATACAAAAATAATTTTAAAAAGTATTTTCTTTTTAGCATGCTATCTAAATTGTGTTGTAAAGGCAGTAAAGATTCCTGTAAATCTAATTCAAGTCATTATAAGGTACAGGTATTATAAGTTGCAAAACACAAAAACCATATAAGGATGTTTGCATTATAATTACCCTGTGGTTTCCAGTGTCCACACAACCAACCCACAGTATTTCTGGGGTCCCCGGTGTTTAGGCTGATAAGTGAGTCCTAATCGTGCCACTTCCTCCTTCACCTTGATTGATGGTTCACTATCAGGCCCCGTGACAGGCCACAGCTAGATGCACAGGTCATGGGTCAAAAAGAGAGAGATAACCACCTGCTAGAGCAGTTTGGCGCCCCAGCATATATCACATGCTCTGTATGGTGGGAGTCTACCTGAGTGATGTGTGTGTGGTAGTCATGAGGAAATTCTCTGAAGGCTGTCTTTGTTCTGGTCATGGAAGACAAGCCAACAGATGTTTCAGTCTAGCATAATGACTGGTGGCTGGCTATAAACATCATAAGGGCAAAGGTTTGCTTTGAAACATGACATGAGTTGAATCAAGTTGTTACAGAGTCAACAAGTGCTTTACCCCACTGCAGATCATCAAGACAGGGCAAAAAGTACACAAAATCAGGAACTCCTTTAACAAACAGTAAAGTAATTAGCAACCATTGTGTCATTCAGGTATTATGTTATGCTGTTTCTACACATGACTGCTAGATGTTTTTATTAGGGATCACAGACACGTTACATTTGTGTTGATAACTACCTTAACCTCCATAAATCCTACCCATTCAGAGAGCATTACAGCATAAATGACACCTTTCTAACAATGACCAGTGAGCACCCAGCCAGGGTGGAACCAAGAAGATGAAGGGTTAAAGAATAAAAAGCCATTTCCTGTAAGAACTCCTGGAGCGAACTGACAAAGGAGGACAGCTTCCACTTTGTTGAGACAAATGACCAAATGCAAGCTCCCCTGGTTAAAACAAATAGCCCAGCTGTTAATCCTCTTCACTTAATTCAATTGTCAAGTCTAGTGCTCCTGCCAGAAATACAGCCAGGACTTTTGTGTGTGTCTCTACTTTGTGTCTTTCTGGAGGAATACATTAGTAAAGCACTACGGTCTTTTCAGGTGCTGCATGTTCTGAGTTCTGTACAGGCACAGTATGCAGAGGCCACGGATTATTCATTGTATAATAGTGAGGACAGCAGGCATTTAGTCCCACTGCTGGTTGGTGTTTTTGGAACTTTTTTCTATCTATCTATCTATCTATCTATCTATCTATCTATCTATCTATCTATCTATCTATCTATCTATCTATCTATCTATCTATCTGATCTACTACAGATCTTTATCTCTAACAGCCAAGTGGCCAGATGACAGACTGGCCATTATCACTGCCATGTGCCCTCAGCAGGAGGGAATACTGAGGGTGAGGATGAGTCAGGGCCCACTCTGCTTCTAACAGAATGTGCTCTGACAGTGGAGACTCATGCACATACTTTCTTGGTGAATATCTTCTCTGTACATAGATCAATTCATTGTATAAATTATGCTACCTGCAAGAACTGCATCCTCTTACAAAATCCTCTTAAACATTTTTGTTTTTTCACCTTCATAGGAGACAGTCCCAAATGTCTAATAACAATGCAGAGTCTGTACAGCTGAACAAAATTAAATAAGCTCAAGTGACCTTTTCTCACTATAGCTATTAAACTCACAAACGTATGGCCATATGACCGCATTCACTCACATTTATCCTCTAGGGTGTGTGTTAGTAAAGATAATGAGCTACTTATCAGATGGTTAGTTCTGGGATTAATTGCTTGGTCAGTGTTATTCAAACACGACACCCTGAAGACACCCTGAGGGCTGGCTGCACAACTAACTCATCTGTAATGCAGAGCAAGCTGTTCTGAAGCTCATTACTGTGAGTGGGAGCACAGGGTTGGTGCGCACGCACACACACAATCTGACAGACTACACACTGAGCCAGTAATACACAGAAATGTTTCACTCTTCATAGTTAAAGAGAGTTACTGTAAATAAGATTTTGCTGCTGTGACCAGAAACGTATTCGCAGAAGAGAAATTTAACTGGAGCTGCTGTAAACTGTGACCTTATGTGAGAGGTGAACTGCAATCCAACACTCTTCTCTCCTTAATAACACACGCATGGACGGACTCACAACACTTTGTCCTGCCACTGTAGCCTGTCTGTTACACAGCTGCCACTGCAGTTAACTGGAATGCATCCTTTTAAGAAAATATTTGACTAAATGTGACCACTTCAGTCTGATATGTTTCAAAGCACTCGAGTGTGCATTATGCTCTGTTCAGTGTACAAGTGGCTGCTCTCACCTCCCCCATGCAAGCTTTCATTATGGAGGCATCTCCACAGGAAAGTTATGCTAAACTCCGCAGTGCAGACGTCAGGCTTTTGGGCTGAGGATGCATACCACTGATTCCGTTCATTTTACAGTGACAGAGAGAGAGCACTGAGGGAATCCCCACGGGGCCTTCTCTTTTGGTGTGTGCTAAATGCTTACAGGAACAGCTGCAGACACAAGTGTTGGTGTTGGGAAAACCTGCTGCTGAACATCAAACCATCCAAAAAGCCCATTAGATCAGCATTTCACCAAGGCTGGGTATACGCCCTGCACTTCAATAGAACATGTGTGGGTTTTTTGTCATTCGTACTTCTGCAAATTTGGATTCAAACATTTTTGAAAACAAACTCAAATACTGTAGATGAACAGTACAGACATTTAGACTGCAGTAGTGACAGTGCATATAAAACCATGTCTTTGTGAATTTCAATATTTGTTCCTGAAATTACTGCAGTTTGTGTGTTGCACTTTAATACATAAACAAACAGCATATCAAGATATCTCAGGCTCACTTGGCTGCAGCTTTACCGTTAGTAGGCATCTGTAACTTTAAGCTGCTGAATGTGTTAATCTTCATGCATTCATGATCTCTTCCTTGTTGTTTCAACAAGAGATTACATATTAAAAACAATGGGATAGATCAGCTGGTATTACAACCCAGCCGCATTTCCAAGACAAAAGAAAAGCTGAGGGATAAAACAACATCTCTCTCATGCAAAGACATTTGTTCCACCATGAGCTGATGCCTCACATATCTGATTTTTCCTAAATGTCTTGAGTGCGAAAATAACTGCCTGCAAAGACACAGAGGAATGAAAGTTATCTTAAAGTTCTGTCACTGGATGTTTACCATTACCTGATTTTTTTGCATCCATATAGTTATTTATAGATGGTAACTCTCCATCTATTGTAATCCCTCAGTGTCAGGTTAGTAAATGAGTGAAGGGATTTAAATGTGTTTGAGGAGCCCTTTATAAAAACATGAATGATGATTGGGTGAGAATGGGCAGGAGAGGTACTGTAATATGCAGGGTGGACTGAATTTGCCTCTAAACATTCAGGGAGTAAATTCAAATAGAGAATAAGGAAGACAAAGTTGACAGATGATATAGAAGAGAGAGCCTCCCTTCTACAGGATCGACAGGAAATCAGAAACAATTTTGCATCATCTGCAACCAGCACTGAACATTTTTGAGCTCCTTGTCCCAATTCATACTAAAAGTGACCCTTCTAAATACAAACTTCTCTGTCCTTTCTGAACTCCTTCATACACATGAACACACACTGACTCACACACATAAATCCTCAAGGTCAGCTGCTGCCACTGGCTGTCGTTGTGAAAAACATCCCAGGAGGATTTACGAGACCCCTGATCCCCCGAGATTGCCTATGTGTCAATATGCAAACATGTGTATCTGGATGCATTGCTCTGTTTTTGTTTTCAGGGATATACTGCGTTCTGACTTGTGGCCTTTGATGTGGCGGTTGTGTTGTTGACATCTACATGGTTACACTGTGCCCTTTTGAGAGCTGAATTAATTACAGGATTGGTTGACTATGCAGAGCAGTGCACAGAGATTATGACAAAGTCCAGTGTGTTTAAAGAAATACAGTAATAACCATATGTGATGTTTATACCATATTCTCACTGACATTTTCCAACTGTACTTGGCATCAGGGTCTCAAGACATTCTTTAATTATTGTTGTATTACATCTAATACAACCAGACAGGAAAGACCAGAAAAACATGCCCAGGGTCAGACTCAAAATGTGGATGTTGTAAGTGTCATTTATACGGGGAGCCTGACAAGACTGCTTGACCACTTGTGATTATTTGTTATTGTTTGGACTTCTCTAATGCAGTGCAAGCAGCAGCCAGGCAAGAACCAGTTGCAATGATCTTACAGTAATTCCAGTGGCCACAAACCAGTGCAGAGTTGTTTATTACTCCACTCTACTACAGTACATGAAGGAATTTTACACCGAACAAAGGAGAAGACTGTTGTAGTCTCTGGCAGTTCTCTCTGCAATGTGCCTTTTAACAAGTTAAGAGCAATGTGGAAACAAATTGCTGGCATTGTTGTTGTGTCTGATGGTGATAGATATACATGTCAAAAAACATTATCCAGTCAGAGCAGAGCTTGTAAACAGCATGTTAACACAGCACATCCCCAGAACTGCAGACTGATGAGAGGCCAGACACTGCCAACTATTCTATATCCATATGTGTGAACGCTCAGTTCTGCACAGACAGAATAAGTGTCTGTGTTCTGAACCCACCGACAGTTATCTCCCGGTGTGACCCAGATTACATTGTTCTACATTGGCTTGTGGAGAGACACAGCTGATCCTACAGTTGAGACTTCGCTGGTACTATGCAGCACTGTGCACCAGGCATACAAAGACAGCCTTGTGCTGATGCAACAATTGGCAATAGAGAACATCAAACACATCTGTAGAAGGAACACCCCCACTGGAGGCCACAGGCAAATCCCACTCTGTGTGCGTATGTGCTTGTGTATGTAATTGCGCATGTCTGCTATTGATGCATTAGTTTGTGTAGTGACTCAAACACATTCTCCCCACACTGCTGGACCCAGTGTCCCTGTGTGGGCCTCACAGAGGGGTTGGTTGTGTTCTCTGAATAATCAGCCGGTGAGGGCCTTGATTAGCAGTGGAACAGTGTAAACTTTGTCCATTTTCCACTGCCCAGTTATGGCTCTTTAGACATGAGAGAACAAATATTCTGGTTCTAGAAATGGCCTATCACAAGGTTGTCTGGAGAGAGTCCAGAGAGAAGAGTGGGTCTTGTTACAGTCTGATGTAGTAAGAGCGACCCCAGTGAATGATAACTAATCGCCGCCGTCCTGTAGTTGGCTGTTACCACGACAATATTACCCACAGCAGCGAGGGTGGAGCCATCCAACAGGCCTGGGTTAACATTGGCTGAAGGGTTGAAGAAGAAAACCAGGACGGGGACACTCCCCCTCTGAGACACACACACACACACACACACACACACACACACGCAGGTTTATTTGTTTTCAAGGCTCTTAGAATTTTGCCTCCTCCTCTTCCTCCTCCTCACCTCTTCTCTTTTTACTCCCCTCATCCTAAGAACTTGTACAGCAAACAAAAGGCCCAGTAATACCATATTAATATAAGCAGCATATTTTGTGTCCTATTCACAGTGTCTTCATAGTTGCAATGCTGTTATGTGGGACCACATCTACAGTCACTCTGCTGAGAGGCTGAGCTGTGATGCGAGCAAGAAGAGGCAGCATAACGTAGACGGTGATCACAACAAAGCATTAGAGGAGGGCAGTGGGAGGTTTATGGGGGTGTGGAGTTATAGTAGCACAGGTAGAAGACGTTTGTTCTGGATGTATTCTGTGATGTTTAAATGTAAAACAGAGGTTAATGTATACATTTTAATATTCCAACAGTTTTTCTAGTTGCATATTGAAGAGTTTGGGACATTTTAAGACCTCTTAAGACTTTTCTTCAATGACTAACTGATGCCTTCCTTGTGTCATCACATTCTAAATATGGCATTAGAGGGATACATTATTTATATGAATACCTGGTTTCTGCTTATACAGAGCTTTACACATGATGAGAAAGGTCAGGAAAATGCATGTTTCAGAAGTAATGGTTCCAATTGGTGATGCAAACGTTTGGATTTTGTAAATAACTGTGAAAACATGAGAAAGATTATGAAGATTTGTAGATTTTCTATATGGCTAAAGAGATTAATTTTGATGGCATGTGTTTTTGTAGGCAATAGCTTGATGAAGAGTCTATAGCTGGTGCAAGTAATGCACATGAACATAATGGCCTTGCTTTTAGCCACACTGTCTCTTTGACACTGCCACTGTGGGAGCCAAAGTCAGAAATGCTCCAAATTTACACAAAGTAGCTTAAAGGAATATAGTCAATCCAACCTCATTACACTCCTCAGTGATACAGAAGGTAGGCCTATACTTTCCTTTGAGATCCAATTATTATGTAAACCTAAGCTAATATCTCATCTTATCCGTTCAAACTCCCCAAAAATTCATAAATATTTCAATATGACCCTGTTTAATTCTCCTGAAGAACAAAAAATAACAAAACTCCCCAAAAGCAAGCTGTTCTTCATTATAAGCAGTTTTTCCCTCCTGAAGCAGAATCACAGGAAATAGCAAGAAGCAACACGCTTGTCTTTATTCATAGCCAAGAGTTCAAAAATAGAAGCAATATTTTGGGTGATGAGTCACTGGAATTTCAAATGTGCCCATTACATTGCATGTTCCTGTTTGTTCCCTATGGACTTTTTGTTATTATTTCAGCATTTTGTCCACAAATGTGTCACATTTTATTTATTTTACAATTTTTAATAAATAGTTTTCTTCATATGACTGCAGAACCACAAAACTGTTTGATTAAAACTGGATCATGTGACAGGACCATGTGGTTCTGCTCTCCTTTCTAAATTAACATAAGTAGGTGTTTGAAGACTTTACCGACATTTTGCTGCTGAATTACGCATAGAAATGGGATTTATTAGCAAATAGACCAAAAATATAATAGGTTTGAAAATGGCATGCTTAAAGATTTTCTCGGTTTTCTTAAAGTATACCCTTTGTATGAACAGGTCATGTGTTTGCAGTTCATTTGTCTGTGGTCTTTCTCTGCTTATGACAGAATGGTGACAATTGTTGGCCTGGATCTGCAGAAGCATTCACTTGGAGAAAGATTGTTTTGCCCCACATTCTGTTTCTAGGCTTAATGTAAAACCTGTAGCCAACAAGCACAAAGAGCCTCAATCTAAATGAGGTGAATATATAAGGCATTCTTTGCTAACAATGAATTACATTACATTAAATGTGTGTTTATATGTTATATTAAATGCATCTTTATACATTGACAGGATCATGTGATTAAAAAAACAGCTCATTCCTCAAACAGCTGATGCAGATATTCATCGCCAGGGGATTTTTTCAGCACATGTTGCATGCAGGAGAGTCAGCAGCAGCAACAGCACAGGGAATTTTCACATCATTAACAACTTCTCAAGAAGCTTTGTTTTGTAGTAGCTAATCCCACATCTGTAGAATTAATGCTGAGACTGTGGATGATTATCATTCTAGATGATGATGGCTGCATTATAGACAAACAAACCGCTAAAACTTACACAAAACTAACTAAACAAGGAGGTGAACTCTATTTATTCCCACTCTTTATTTCTCCCTCTTTCTATCCTTTTTAGAAAGGATTATTATTTATGTGAGAATGTGCACGTCACATCAGGGAAGCTATTACATGCAGCAATGGAGCAGTGTGCAGATGCCATGTGACAGTTCAGATTTCCTGTCTGTGCCTGTGTGTGAGTCTGCACAGACAGACAGACAGATCACCCTGCCAAACAAATAGCATGAGGTGTCCCTGTGCTCCTTTAAAGTTACACAACCCTGAAACAGACAGTCAGACGGCACATTGCAAATAGGCAACAAGAAAACGTGGCTCAGAGTGATGTGGCCATCAGAGGGGGGGTGACAGGTACCTTCTTATGCCAGCAGTTAGTTAATGGTATTCACCTGTCATGCCAGGTGTAAATCAGTACATGATTAAGTTCTGATTAGGCACCTGAAAGGTGTACACATGCATCTCTACATGAATGCATTTATGCTTTCTATCAGAATCTCAAAAAGCCAGCCCAAGCAAATACCAATGCCAAGCTGGTTTTTAAGCATACCATCTGACAATCTTGTGATTTAATTGTTTCAAAATTAGTCACACATGCAGCAACTCTCCACCATAACTATTACAAATCTTGGGCTTGCAGCTTTGTTTGAACCATAAATTCTTGCCTTGAGTCTTAAATTCAGACTGTGTAACTTTTGAAGAAAGAAATAAAATAATCTTCCGTATAAAAAATTTTAATTTTACAATAAAACAACGCACCTCAGTAGGAGCTTTGCTGTGACAAATGAAAACGAGCCTTTGAACAGTGTGACAACATCTGGCATCACAACACACGCAAACATTTTCTGTTTTGATGTCGGAGTCAGGACACTGCACCATCCAAGACTGGTGAAATCAGTTTTATGATGTGATGATACTTGGTGAGGCTTAAGCACAAAATGGACCTGATTGGATCTAGAGAAAGATGGATAAAACATTATTAAGGTTAGGTGGCCTTTTCTGACACAATAACAATAAACAAGTAGTAAGAAATGCACTGGTGTTTAAAAAAAAAGATGCTGGCAGCTCATTGGAAATGGGAAGCTGATGACAGGCTTGTGTTAAAATGCAATATTTAGTCAAATTTCTTCTTGTGGCCATAATAGAGTCAGCAGGAGAGTCTCACTTTGAGTGTATAGCAAACGTTTGATGAGATATGAGGTATGATGAGGTACCTTTATGCATAAATGCTTTCTAAATGCTGCAGTGTAGTGAACATGGCCTATCGTAAAATATCTCCCACTATGCATATGTTTTACACATTACATCACAGACAGGCAAACTGATAAAGAGTGATTCACACCTTGCAAACACATTCCTGTGTGGAAAAAAACAGTTTGTAGCTGTGCCTCTGATTCATAAACCAAAAGAAATTTCCCTATAGATTGTTAGAGGCTCATTTTCACTTGATACACACCTTTACCTTTGGGTGTGATACACAGTTCAACTATATGAATTCTGCCACATATTACTCTTTATGAACGAGACAAGCATTTGCTCGTCACTTGGCGATATGTAACCCTCAGATAAATCTCAGAGAACAACATCATATTCATAAGTGGAAATGGAGTAACATGACTTCATCTTCTTTTGGCAGTATCTGTAATTTTCCTGAAACATGAGATATGGAGCACTATGAGATAGGTAGTACAATACAGCAGCCAGAGTTCTCCTCACAGTCATCTCCCCATATTAAGCAGCCGCTATCTCACAACTAGCACAGTTTTCTTAGACAAGCTCCCGTCCTGCACAAGTCTTAATGCTGCCTTGTTGTTAAAGAAAAGGTCAGCTGCTCACAGGCTGTACAGACACTCGGTCTATGAGGAGGAGATTAAGATGTGTGTGTGCATTTTATTCATATCTGATGAGAATGTCTGCAGCACAGGGTAGAGTTCATGTGCTAATTGATGGCTATGCTGTTCAAGTTTAGCACTAAAAGTGATGTTTCTTTTAACAATTCAATCCTCATAGTATCATTATCAGCATCTCTTTATCTCTAAATAGCAAGTTATTGAGTTCATATGGGTTGGATAATGCTCCTCCTGTCCCTGACAGTCAAACTGTCCTTTACTCACTAGGGGGCCTGTGGAGAGGATTACCAATTTCTGCTTTTTGCTGCACATCTATCACCAACTGTACAAAAACCACCAGGAACCAGATCCTTTTTCAGGCAGCTGTCACGTGCAGCTGGTAACCCTAGACTGGGCTCTCCAAGATGTTTTTAATTCCACACATGTGGCACTACCTGTCCAGTGTGGATTTAAAGATTTTATGGGGCAGCTGCTGCGGCTCATAAGACTGTAAAAGTGGCCCTCTTAGATGTTAAACATATATCTCCATTCATATGCTGCAGCTTTTCAACCACTGAGTTATCCCTCTATCTGGTGATTGGTCACATGTGTCTGGACATGTCAGGAAAAAGAGAATGAGTAAAGTGAAAATCTGTCACCACAAGTGCGTGTCTGTGTTTATGAAACTTTATCACTGACTGCTGTTACACAGTAGGTCCTCGAGAGACAGCACACAGGCGGCTTAGTGAGCTGGATGTGAGGGAGTAATGACAGCATGACAGTGAAGATAACTAATAAAGTAATGTTAATGTTCTGTGTGACTACTAATTACTGTATATCTGGAATTACACTGGATGTACAGTTTTTATATGCATCATGCATTTGAATTAAATCGGTGAAAGAAAAGGTCACTTTTGGATCACTTACACCTCCTGCTCTTTCACCTCTCTGAGGTGCTAGACTCACTGCAAAGATGTTCTTGCAGTTATGATTCAGAGATGTATTCTGAGGTTTCCTGGAAAGAGCTTCTCTTCTTATGCAGCCAGGAGATTTTGCTCTGAATGTTCAGGGAAAACTTTAGATACTAGATCTAGGTTTTTTTGAAATACAGTAAATGTTTAACAATATTTGTTTTTCTTCATAAGAGCACAGACAGTTAGAAAATTAAACAATTTTTAGACATGGAAAATGTAAAATTGCTGACTTCATCACTGCCAAAGCGATGGCTTTGTGTCACTTTTATATTAATGCTCCTCACAGCTTCATTCATTCATTCTGACCATGACGGAGAGCACCACAGTACGCCGATAATATTATATGCACAAGATCATCATAATATTTTGTATGATTATCCTCCGAATGCAAGCAGCCCAGACTTGGGCTGTGCTGAAAGTGATATGTAAATATTACAAAGTCCGAGCTATCACATGCTGTCGGATTAATGGAAAGGCGCGCAGGAGTGAAAGGTGTTATACAATGAGTTTTCAAACTGTAGACCTTTGTCAGCAAAACAGCTCAGCAGTAAATAGCTGTCTAAACACAACAACTGAACTTAAAAGGATTTTATTTGACAGGAACACATTGTTTCTTCTACTCCTCTTCCACTGGAGGAGGGAGGCAGGGAGTTGTACTTGGAAAGCAATAGACACTCAGTACTACTAAGAAAGTAACCCTATCCTCATTTGGCCACTGTAGGGCAGTGAGCGTGACTGTTTACAGGAAAGAGCACAACACTGCTGCCCTTTAACATTAACATTGCATTGGCCTCCTCTGAATTCTTATCACCTCCTCAGTTTAATTATCCTGTGTGGGAGGCCATGTGCAATACAGGCTACTTAGCCTGTATCTGTTAGGGACATATACACTTTATATTATGAAGGTAGGGTTAGCTGCAGAAAGACTGTGTGCAGTTTTGACTTCTCCTTTTCTCTGCAGACTATTCATTCTGCGGGAGGTTGAAGGCTTCACTGCTATTCAATATCACTGCAACTTCCCCAGTCTGCCTTTCCTCTCAGTCAATTTGATGCAGTTATATCTGACACAAGAATCCCTCTTAAACACATTGCTTACCTGCCTGTGGTCATACAGCTGTGCTTACACTCTTAACCTTCATCACGAAATGCTGCCGAACAGGTCCGACACTTTCTGATCTATTTATATTTGCACAGTAGGTGTTTGTTTTGTTTGGCTTTTCTCTGCTTCATCAGTATCCAAAGAAATTATTTGAGACAAACAAATTAAGGACTATGTGTTCCTTTATAGCTTGGGACAACTATTCAACTTTCTACACTAGTTGGAACATTAAGAACAATGTATAGGGTTATCTGAAAACAGATATGAAATGATGATGTGACCAAGTGCTACCCACCAGGCAACCCAGGATATTCATGCCCCATTTTTAGTCTTGCCTCATATTTTTGAAGCACCACGTGATCATGTTTCTATCTGCAAATCCAGCATTTTGTGACTGGCTTTAACTTGTAGCCCCACTCTTCAGCGAGCTGGCCATTGGAGGATGAGAGGATATAGGTAAGTTCTGCTCTGCTTAGAAAGGGGAGGTCTGGCTCATGTTAGGTGGTAGTTGAGTTCAACGCGTTCACTGATGATGATCACATCAAAGTGACTGTGCATTAGCCAGGGCAATAAAAATCCCACTTCAATGAGTTGCCTGGTTTTAATGTGCTTATACAAGATGTTTTTACAGAAGTGTTTTAGGGTAAAGCTGAGGCAACATAGAAAAAATATCCTAAAATAATATGCTGTGTTTCAAACACCATGCTGCTCAAAGGAGGCATTTAATATGTGAAAATGTTCCGGCAATGGTGCCTCAAGATTATTTTGCTTTGTGCAGTGGAAGGGTATTTAGGGAGTTCAAGCTTATCTGCCTTTCTAATGTGATTAATCCACCACTAAATGTATCATTTGATAAAGGATTACTCTGTCTCTTTGTTGTCTTTTCACTCAGAGAAGATCGTCCAAAGCTCAAATGCATCAATTAATCTATATCTAGAAGTGATTCAATGACAGAGCTGTGTTCAGACAAAAGCACTGTATGCTGTCGGTGTGGACTTAGATGACACTAGATCACTAAAGTTACCTTAACTCACTCATCTCTTTAACAAAGGCTAAAACTCCCTGAGACATGATCAAAGGCCTTGTTCATCTTAAGGTCCTTTTTTCTCTCTGTCTTTCAGACTTCAAAGCCATCAAACATCTCACACTCTTCTGCTTAATAAAAAAAAAGAAAAAAGCTCTTGCTGTGTGGCTGCTCCCAGCAGCAGGAGGAATGGCGATATCTGGCAGCAAACATGGACACAACTAATAATACCTCAGCTGGATTATCAGATTGAGTGTTTGCAGCCTCCCAGCTTCTTTCGTTTCTTCTGTCTTCCTGTCTTCCTGCCTTGCTATCTATTTCCGTTTCTCTTTCTCTCTCCTGCCGGGTCTCTTTATTTTGTGAAAGTGACTGCGTGGTGAGTCAGCATGGACTTTCCAGCCTCTGATCTCTCTGGAACTCACCTCAAAATACCTTTCTTGGCATCCACTACAAGCACAAACACATACTGCCTTCAACATTCTGTTCTTTCTCCCCTTTATGTGAATTTCACACAAATTTCATGCAGGTATTTAACAGCTTCTCTCTTCTCTTCAGTATTCGACTTCTTCCCTGAAGCAAGGGTTGCTAACCACTCTAAAGGGTAAATACTACTGGAATCCCCCCACCCCTGAGATGTGGATTAGGGTGCCTCCTGGACTTCATGTCACAGTGGAGTGAGAAGCTGATCTTTCACCTTTTCTCTCCACTGTCTCAGTTTCTGTCATGGGGCTCAGGCTCTAGTGTGGACAGGTGAGTGTACTGTTACTTGGGTGTGAGAGTGTGCCAATGCAGAGTCCAGTATCACACCCCAACCTGAACCCAGTCTGAGAAATACTGAGTGTTTCTCAGATATGGCAGAGTAAACTAAACAGGCCACAGTACCTGAGCTACAAGAAGCCAGCACTTGGAGTTAAGGAGGTGGTGTTGAATCCTCTCATGCAGTAACTTGCCTGTCACATGTCCATGTGTACTATCGCACACACATGCTAGAAACAAGTACACAAGCAGATCAAAATAGAAGCATAGCTGAGCAAAATTAAAGTTCACATCATACTGCAATGCTATTAAAAACAAAAGCAGTTTAGATGAAGAGTTTGTTCATATTTTGTAAATCACCAGGTCTGATTGAGGCAAATGCGTTAACTGCAATGGCTAATTGTTACATTAAAATGATTGCTCAACTGTTTCAGGATCAAATCTGTGTCCATGTGCTCAGCAAAGCAGTGCCTATAAAATGTGGCATTATTGGCTTTACAGCAAGGTACCGCTTTGCAGTCCTGTATGCTGTTTGGTGCAGCAAGCGATCATCATTCATACACTCATCTGTCTCACACACACGTGCCTGTTTCTGGTGTAGCAATCTTATGGTAAAGACTTTTATTACAAGACAAGTGGCTGCCTCAAGCCACTGTAAACATCAGCTTTGTGTTTGTGCATCTCTGTGTTCATGTGTGTGTGCTCTGTGCTGGTTTTCTTTTGAAATCAAGTACTTTGGTGCTTTTAAAGCAACTGAGTGCATAAACCTAGAAATAAACACATTAATACATGCTGTGCCCTGTTTACTTTGTAATTATCTGTTGAATTGGTTCCGATAATATCTGCCAAATACACAGAAGCCTTCCCGAAGCTTCCTGAAACCTGAGGGTGGAATTAAGCTCTACTTACTAATGTGTTTTCTGGGGATTACTTGCAGTAGATGCAGCTGTTAAGAAAATAGTAAGAGTCATGGACTGCGACTTCTTGCTTTACTCAAGAGCCAAACTTTTAAAACTGAAGTTCATGGCAAACTGCTGACTGATGTGTAGATTCAGCTCAAACAGGCCGGTGACCTGGTTTTCAACCAAACATCTGAGAAATTATGATCACTGTGTATTTTGAAAATTATAACGTTGATAATTATTTTTATTGGCCAACTATGTTACACACACAAGGAATTTTTCTCTGGTACAGAACCAAGGAAGCTATCTGTGGTGTCAACTCACACACACACACACACACACACACACACACCGATGGCGGCGCTGTCCCTGCCGTTGTTTTGGCCATTGGGAGCAACTTGGGGTTCAGTGTCTTGCCCAAGGACACTTCAACGTGTGGACTGGGGAGAACAGGAACCGGCAACCTTCTGGCATGTCAACATTTGATTCAGATGTTCGGGCTGTCACTCCCTTGCAGTTGCACCAGCTTGCATGTGTCCCATTCAGCTGACTGGCTTGCTGGTTGCAGGAGGACTGGAGTGTCTCCTCAGACAGCCCAGGCAGTTGCTGCTGTTAGCAGAACTTTGACCACTTTCTGTGGGATCCCCTGAGTGAGCCGTTCACAGGTATTGTTATCCTGATCTCACATCTCATATGGGATTAAATGCCCTCAATTTGCAGTTTCAACATACAAAATGAAGCATTGTTATCTATTCGGTTTCCTGGCAAAATTATTTTTTGAGACAAATGACTTTTGTCGTTACAGCTAATAACACTGTGTGTAATAAACAAAGAGTCGACAAAGACTATGTAATTGAATTAACCGCCATTCTAATTTCTGGGGCATCCCTCACCCTAATTAAACAAGGCTTGTTGGTTGTCATGGGAGACAACGACAACCTGAATAGAGCTGTCACTCTGGATCAGATTGACAGGTTGCCTTGGCAACAAGGGTCAGTGGGTTCACAGTGTGTGTGGAGGCCGTAGGAGGAGGAAGGGGGCGGAAGTGTAGAAGAAAATCTAGAACCAAGAATCAGCTGGGAGTCAGTGGTGCATGAACATGATGAAAATAGTTAAATAAAACATGGAGACAGACATTGCACAATCCTTTCTGAATGTCAGTGTTGCATTAAGGATGCCTCAAAATGCTATTTGCAGTATGTCATATACTATCTCTCAGGTCAGATTTCACCTCATTTATCTTTTTTCCATCATTTGTTTCCATTACCTGGATTTTGCAAACATATGACTCAATGCTCTTTAAAGCTTTTAACCTTCAGTTCTGTGTACTTTTCATGATGGTTCAAGGTAAAGGTTGGATCATAGCAGAGTGGGGCTTTTGATTAACAGATTTGCATGTGTCTCCATAGCTGTGCAAATATCATGTTGTTGTGAAGTTCTGAATCACCCTACTGTGTCAACAGACTGTGTTGCTTCTGCAGTTGCCACTGTGCTTTAATAAATCAGGAATGAAAACAGGGTTATAAACTGCTCTTTAGGTGGTGAAAATCTGTCTGCATCCCTCCCTCTTATCAGTCCACCCAGAATGCTCTTTTCATTTGCAGAGAGAGTTGGGTGAAGTGTGCCACTCTTTTATGTCTTGGCAAAAATCTACACCCATCTATTTCAAAAGGGCTTTAGTCTTCCTTCTGCATACACACTGCAGAAAAGTGGCCCCTCTATTCTTCATCACTGCCTTATATTGTATATTTGAAAGGGCCTGGCTTAAATATCCTCTGGGCAGGAGTAACAGCTGTCGCTAACCCACCGTAGCTGGCCCCCACTCAGCACCCATTGGGGACCCAAACTCTCCATGTCTGTCGTTGTGTCTGTCCTGCTGTCTAGCCCTTAGACTGGCTGTCACTGGCTCTGTCTCCCCTTCTTTTTCTGCTCCATCGTTGTGTCTGTTTACATTGCATCCTAATCTTCTCTTTAGGAAAATGATATTTCCTTTTGTTTTTTGGAAGAGACTATGAAAAATAGAATGACACACGGAGATGAGAGGTGTTCTCATTCAGAGTAGGGCCACAGATTGGGCCACACTTCCCCTTGCCACACATACACACACTCTCCCCCCCTCACCTTCTAATCTGCACTGTTTCACCCTGAGGGGCCGAAGCTCAGGCAGCTGCTACGGATGGAGCCAAAGAGCCAGCTGTCCTCACACACATACACACTCACACACACCCACCACTCATTAGGTTTGGACAATGGAGCCAAGATAGGGGTTTGTGTGTGTGTGTGTGTGTGGCTCATGATTTTGGAGTGTGCCGTGGTCATAAGGAGGGGGGCCTGCACAGTCACTAAAGTGGTTTTTATGTTCTCTTTGTGTCTCAGCAACAGTTGGTAGCACGTGTGTCAATGACACGCCTTTCTGCGTTATTGTCCATGAAGTCAGAGGATTTAGGGGAACAAACACACTGACACGCTTAAAGAAATTGTAAAGGATGCACACGCACAAACAAATAATCATGTGTAGATATGCCATACAGTGATTTCTTAAGAACCAAACCTGTCAAAAATAGAAAAGCAGAGCCATGCTGTGTGTTTTATTTCTGTGATTTCATCATCTTGCAACCACATCTGCAACAGACCTATCTCTGTTCAGTCTTTCAGTTTCCTTGAAAAAACATTTCCTGTGTATTAACTATGAAGTGAAGATCACAAAGTGACAGCATTAAGACCTTGCATGCTTCACTATAAAGGAAAAGTCCTCAAGAGAGCTTCAAAAACAACACATCAATGGGTTCAATCTCCACATTTTCATTGGCTTATCCCTATCTCTTATGGCTGCAGTTTATGGTCCTTCAGCCATTGGTTATCCCTCTACCTTTACACTTGATTGGCTCAGCTGCTGATTGCATTCAGCCATTTGATTGGCGGAGTATCAGCCTAGCAATTGCAGTGATTTGCTCTTGGTTGTATGTTCACCAGCCAGTGTTTTCTCAATTCTGCAGCTGCTTTGGAGACAGGACTGAAGCGAGTGTGTTTTTGTCTGTAGGCTGATTGGCTTGGCCGTGTGCATAAGGTGTGCTCGGTGTGTAGTAAGCAAAAGACCATATGGCAAATAACACATGTACACATGCTCGTACATACACACACACACTCACCTGACGGCTGCCTCACACCTGCTGCGCTGTCTATTGCTGAGTGAGAGCCAGATCAAAGGAAACAAGCCCTCAGGGGACTCGAGTGTGTGTCCATTTATGTGTGTTTGCATGTGTGCGTTTGAGGAGACATTCACTGCTTCTGAAACTACGCCAACAAAGGGAACTGTATTTGAATGAGAGATGACTCATGTCTGGCTTTGCTAAGATAGACAAAGGTAGTACAGCACGAATGTGCAGACTGCACATACACACACACTCACACTAGATATACACCGATAGGGCACAGGTAAGTTGACAGTGATAGGACGAGGATGGCACAACGGAAGGGAGAGAGTGGAACTGCAAAATGCTGTGTAGGTTGTGTGCAGTTATTGTTAATTTAGGAAAGAAAGAAATCTTTAATTTTGACATTTTAAACTAGGCAGTGGATTTTAGCATTATGACCTAATTTATTGTGTGAATTAAATTTCCCTTATGCTCATCTACAAACCCACCCACCAACCTACACACAAATCATACATATGTAATTAAAGAGGGACGCTCAAAGGCTGGCTTTTTTCAGTTCACCCACAAAGGCAACACAGTCCGTCTTTGTCATTTTCCAAGTGAGACGTCAATGAGAGCTTGCCTTGCTCTGGGGCTGAGGATAAAGTTTGCCCACATGGAGTTCCTGTGTATATCTGCACATTAGTGACAACCCACACACACAATGCACACAGGACAAGATACTGTGTGAGAAATTATTATTTAATAAAGGCAAACAGCAGATGGAGAACATCCCAGTTCCTCTTCCTTGCATACATTCAGTACATGCAGGCATGCATGCAAAGGCCATATGCATGCTTTAATGCACAAGATCTACACAAACAGCCAAACATTCATGCAAATTGCCAACAACCTACAGACCAAGGGAGATCTTTTGTCTGCGGTCTGTTTTCAACAGATTGCGTTGCAACAGAAACAGACTGGTTCGCTGTCAGTGTACAGTAGTTGCTGGGTAGAGTTGACGAGTCTGCTGTGGTTGGCTTGGCCCTTTCTTTGTTTTATAAATTGCCTGTCTGGCTGGCACTCTGCTGTTAGACTGGGACAAAGAAGCCACTTTAGATTCACACTGGAAGAAAGAAGTGGTTTTCTAGAGGAAAAAGATCATGTTTTCTAATTATTTGAAGCCTGTTGCCTGCCTGTCTCATGCTACAGTATTTTCTTACACTATATTTGTCTTTCTCTGACAAATGCAGCTGGAACTGGGTTCAAACTCTCCTGTTAGCCACCGCTAACAGGAGTAGCTTAAAGCAAAGCAATAGATCCCAAGCTCCAGGGGGAAGGCTGTTCCTTAAATTAATTTCACCTCCCCCTGGAGGTAGAAAGAAAGTTGTTCAGTAAAGAGATCAAAAGATCAGCAGCTGTACAGCTGTATGGGTGGACTATCAATCATTTACCGGATCCCCAGTTTCCAGTGATTAGGCAAACACAATTACATGCATATTTTGTGGGTTGTCTGTGGGGAAAAATAACAATAATATTAAAAAAATCCTTGGATTACTGATTAGATTACCTCTCTCCAGCCCCAAAGGCACATTCAGCTGAAGAAAGAAAGAAGAGCATAAACAATGATGACAAAGAAGCCCTGTTTTAGGGAGATAAACAGTAAAACACACACATACACTACAGTAAAGCTACTCTTTACTTGCTGCAGCTGCATCCTGTGTGGCAGGTAGCACATAGCTTCTACTGACTATCAGTTCTTACACACACACACATGCAAACACACACACACACAAACACTTCCACTCTATGCAGCTCTCTGCAAATATATGAAAACTGGTGTAGGCAACTGGTACAGTAACCAATAGCATTTACAAACCAATTACTCATTTCAGTCTTTATATTATTGCAAAAAAAATCAAACAAAATAAATGAAAACAATTTAGCCTCTGTGTACCATTGCCATCTTTGTTTTGATTTTTCTCACATGGCTTGAATTTTGTTTGTGTTCCAACAAATATTAGTTTACCGTATTTTATGACAGAGTAGATAGGCTCTGTTCCTTGGTGTGTGTGTGTGTGTTCACAGTGATAAAGTGAGAGTTAACAGGAAGACAACAAGATCCTGATGGTAAACAGGAGCCTGAAAGTACACACACACAGGGTACAACTTTTAGTGTGACAGCTGCTCGTTCAAAAACACACACACTGACCCTGAGTTCAAAAAATAAAAATGTTTCTCCTACAACAACAAAAATGAGAAATCTTTTCACACACACAGGCCAGTGCACACATGTACACTCCTCATAACCCTTCATTGGGTGATTAAACTGTTGATTTTTAATTGGGTTAGTGGCGTGCATTTGTTTGATCCTGGTATTATTGCCCAGTGTGTTTTCTTCCTTGAGTGATCTGATTAAAAAAACTCCCCCTTCAACACACTGCCAGTACGATACCACCATGTGATTAATTCACATGCACAAACACATATGTCACAAACATACATCATAATCCCTGCTTTCCCATTGGCTACTGTGGAAGTCGTGTTTCCAAAGCAACACTGGAATGCTGGTGTGTGTGTGTGTGTGGCACCGCCCCCTTTCAGGAAGGAACCTCATGTAAACAAACATGGCATGTGCAGCATTGTGCACTCCATCTGATACTGTGGTAAACAGAGTGTGACTCTGTGTGTACGGAGACTGAGGCTGACCTCTAGTATTACATATTGCTCTCGTGCTTTTAGGGACTTTGCATATTTGTAGGCCTGGACATGTTGTTTGTGTGTGACCTGACATCAACAATTCTGAGCTAAAATGTAGAGAAAACACACAAGAAAACACGCTGTGAAAATGTGTATTTATATTAGGTAACCAAAAGGTGTGCTCCAAGTCAACAAGAGTTTTATGTAAGTGTGGAAAAGTGCACCCTGCACAACAGTAGTGTCAGTGACCTGTTCTGCGGCGTCACACCTTTCTGCTCCCCATGTCATTGTACGGGATGTCCAGCCTTTTGTGCTGCTGTGAGTGTTTACTTCTGCAGACCAGATAGCACAATATGGACTTTCCTCTGCAGGTCAGCAGCTAAATGAAACCAAAGTTCAGGGGATTTAGCACTCCTAGTGGTAAATAACAATTCAGACATTTTATTGTAGTTCTCAATAGCTGGACCATAAAGTCCTCTTTTGAATGTGAAAACTGAAGGGGGAATAATAACAAGGTTGTTAAACAACATAACAGCAGATAAACATTCATAAACAGTGATCAAAATACCCACACACTGAGGCACCTATCCCATTGCTCAAGAAATCCAAAGAACCAATCAGGTGTCTGTTACCAACAGCAACAGCTCTGTTTACGTCTGCCTGCCTAGCTAATCCTGTCTTCTGATTGGCTGGTACCTAGGCCTCAGAGAACAGCCCATCCTTCCCCCCATCCCCTTTACTCTGCCTGCCTCTCTATTTCTACTTATTAAGTAACAGCAGCAAAACATAAAGAGCTTATTTTTGTTTTTCATTAATGACAGTGCACCCACACAAGCATGGAGTTTGTTAAGATACAAAAGTATTTATATTTTTACAAAGAAATATAAAGGTACAGAGACAGGAGAATAGGAAAGGCGGTGGACTATGTTGTACCACTGTTGCCATGCGCTCTCAGTGTGTTACTAGGTTAAGTATGGTATGTTGCTATGAAAAAAACCCAAGTGCAAGGAAGAGGGGCAATTGCATCACTCCCTTGAAAAGTCCTTGAAAAACACCGCTGTCTCCTTCTTTCCGTGCCTCGTGCAAGATTCTAATTGCTGTTTCAAATCATCCCCTGGGAGGAATTTCAAATTAAAATGCAGCACACACTTGTACCACATGCAAACTTTAGGTTGTTTTCTCAAGCATGAAAGAACTTCCCTCGGTATTTCTGCTGATGGTGCTGCCTCAGTGTTATTGTAAAAACAATCATGCATGATCAGTGTTTATCAGCTGTGCTAAATATCGTTCCTCTTTGCTGCTGGCAGTTAAGGTAAGGAGTATGAATACACAGACAGCTGCTGTTTGTTTTGATCTGTCGACAAGTGTTCAGAGGCTGTTGTTAGAGTAAAGGCCCTATTAATTGAGATATTTTGCCAAGAACATGTTCAGTCAGTGCAGATCTGGTTCAGTGGAACATGTTTTTTTTTTACCACTAGGAAACTATGTGTCTAGGAAAACTGAAAACATGTTTTGGTCAATTTTTTTTCTATATAAGCGCTTTTTATATGAGCCCAAGGTTATCACATTCTTTTCTTGTCTTGTCACATGTCTATGTG
>NW_018127900.1:1103963-1106272 GCF_001952655.1 Monopterus albus | reverse complement strand
AAAGAAAGTCAGCTTGTTTGTACATGAGCAGGAGGCTGTCATGACGAGCTGGTGCATCATCGCTCTCCTAATAACCCTGACCTCTAACCAAGTGACAGCACAGCACAAGCAAACAAGGCCTTCATCAGGGATCCTCCTCTGCCCTTTCCTTTACTTCTCTATGTGCTCTATCTCTTCTGTTTCCTTCATCCCCTGACTTCTTTGCTCTGCTGTCTCTTCCACTTGTTTTCTTCCTTTCTCCCTGTGTCAAGGCAGGCCATGTTCCTGGCTTCTCATCTTCTCTCAAGGTTTCTAATAAGCATGTGCACTGAAAGCAGTCTGGTATGGTGGTCACTCTGTGCTCGCTCTCTTTCTTCCTCTCTCTGTCTGCCTCTGCCCATTCAGCCTCTCAATGACATGCTGCCTTCACACTTTTCCACCGGCTCTACCAAAGCACTATAAATTTGCTACTTGTATTTCTACATTTCTTCGCTTTATCTTCCATTACCAGCTTGTTTCATAGATGAACAGAATCCTGCACACTTAATACTGAGTGTCATCCTGCTTCTCTGTTTTTTCTCTCTCTGTATGTGGCACATGCTCCAACATATCTTTTGAATTAAGCAATCCCCATGGATAAGAGTGAGGTTTGTTATTTAAGACATTACTTTTGTTTAGCCTGACATGATCTTACACATCATCAAGAAGGAATGTGGAATTTACACTATGTTTGCTATGTGTTTATTTCTTTCTTCTTGCACTCCTTACCCTTGAACCAACCCCGGTCATCCTGTCTGCCCTTTTCTGTCTACATGCCAGGACAAAGCGATGACTCTCTCATCGGATGAATTGCTATGAATAGCTTGCAACTTTCCCACACTTTCTTTGTATGTCTGTACTGCATGTCTGTTTGTATCTGGGTAGGCAGACGGTGTTCATCTCTCTTTTTCCAGGCTGTGCTTCTATGGTCATGCCTTCCGGTCTGCTGCTCTACTCTCTGACTGCAGTCTATGAGAGGGGATTCCTGGCATGGCATTGAGTACATGTGCTTCTTGAAGGATAAGCTCAGCTATGCCAGTAATGTGTCAGCCTAGCCAGGGTTACAGGCTGCTCCCCATATTTGGCAAATCACTTAGCACTGCCCCACTTCAGTCAGACTGGCAACCACAGTAAATGAATAAGAACAGAATGCAGAGTCAGACAGGAGATAAGGGAAAAAGTGTGAGTGACAAATAAGATGGATTCTTGCATTCACTAAATATTTTCCTTTGCTGAATGATAATAAACTTGAAGGCCTTATTTTAAAGAATTTTACACTATATTTGGCTTAAGGCTGACATAGTCTGACATAGCCTTTGTTCTTTACACTTATCTCATTACAGTTTATGTAAAGAGGGAAGCCCAGAGCCGCAGCCTCATTTGATCAATGCATCTGACATCATATCACTCCTGGTGGACTTGGGTCGCATTCTTAATGTTCAAGAGAGCTACTTGTTTACTAATCCAAAAGTGTTTCTCATTTTTACATGTTTGTTGTGATGGTGTTCATTTCATATGAAAATCAGTGATGCAGCATAATCAAATTAAACAATCTGGCACAAGGACCATGCTATCTAAGTTTAGCTGTTGATGGTCACTCATATAATATTTTTTTAACCCCGTGACCAGATCTTCATGGCAAAAGGGAAATGAAGGCACATACATAATATTGTTCATGCCAATAATATAGACATTGCACTCTGATATCACTCATTTCATTCAGTCAATCCATTCAGTTGCTACTGAACAAACACTGATGCAATTCTAGGGCAATTTTTGCAGACATACCAATCTGAAAACAAACATGCACAAATAGTAGAGGGATTATCTTCCAAATTTAAAACCATTCTCTCTGCCCAGCTGATATATTTAAAACTACTGTCTCAATGGTTTTGACCTGCAGCCCAAGAGAAGTATTTCACAGTAACACCAATTAAATGTGTGTCATGACATCATCTGCACTGACCTGCAGTGTGTGTCACTCTACCCCTCAAGGGGACACAGTGGATCTTACTAAAGTGTATGTCAGGTTTTGTGTGTGTGTGTGTGTGTGTGTGTGTGTGTGTGTGTGTGTGTGTGTGTGTATTTGCAACCTGGTCACACTCCCCTTGGCTCACACACAGCTGCTTTACTCGGTTTGATTATAGGTTCTACAGAAAAATAACCACAATCATTACTTCTGAACTGAGGGGTTTGTATCATGTGATCTCATCCCTCCCAGTGTGGTGCGGTCATCCCAGGTGCCAGGTGTGTGTGTGTGTGTGTGTGTGTGTGTGTGTGTGTGTGTGTGT
>NW_018127900.1:1097098-1103927 GCF_001952655.1 Monopterus albus | reverse complement strand
CTCAAATCCGCTTATGTCAGGTCATGCTGACAGACTGACAGTGGCACTTCACAAACAGCAGCCTCAGTGTGTGTGCATGTGTTGTACTGGAATCACCCTGGCCACCACAGTGATGTGAAATTCCCCACACAGTGAAGCTAAGGTCTCTGAAAGTTGTATATTGTGCTGGCTCATCACACAGCCTATATGCAGGAGTGAGCTCACTCTATGTTGAACAAGAGCAGCAGCAGCAGCAGCTAGGGAGCAACTCGGTTCTCCAGTGAGTGACACATAGTTAGATTAGAGACACCCAACACCGGCCATATCTCTCTCTTTCTCTCTTCAGCCTACCAGAGCCAGCTGGGTCATGAGCTCATGGTACCAATCTGGTCATGCGAGAGAAAGAGAGAGACTCAGAGCCGGGTGGGGTGAGAGGGGATGCTGCTTGCCGGCTCATCGTGTAATCTCATCTTGCTGTGGTTACTGTAAGTGAGATGGCGAAGGGAATGGGAAGAAGGGACCACAGTACTCCATGAAAGTAATGGCTCAGGGAAGGGTGGAGTATCACTCTGCCAATGTCCATTTGAAACATTTATCATTTACATTTGAACCACAAGTCTGGGAATCTCTGCGTATCCCAATATGGAAACACATACTGTAACATTTCACCAGACAGCAAGCATTACATGGCATAATAATATCGCAGGGCAAATATATTAAGAACAAAGGCATCCAACATTAGCATAATCAGAGCTCCTCAATCCTACTTCTGCACAAAAGGCTTTTACACTACTGACTACATTGTGCTTTGATTATCTTTGGCAGGCATGGCTAAGTTTTCTGCTGGGAATTACAGTGGTGTTTGTGTCAACAAACCTAAAAATGCTGGTGTGGCGGGAATGTAAACAGTATTTTCGGATTTAGCAGGCATAGTGTTAAAGTGCTGCAGCATGTACCTCGGCAGACCAGGCACTGGACTAAAGCATTGATTGCTCAGTGGAAAACATTCAGTCTATACATAATTTTGCACTTAAGTACAATAAACACGGAGAAATAAGCATTTCTTGCTGAGAGTTAGAGAAGCTGAAGCCACTCACATATGTCCATTCAATAAGGAGCTGAAGCTGGCACTTGGAGTTTATTATCACTGTGAGGTTGTCAGCCAACTATCACAGACTCCAGGAAGTCACTATACCTGCTTTGTTGCTTTTACACTCTGGTTTAAGTAGGGATTAAACAGATACATAGCACATAAATTATGGAACTTTTGAGGTACTGGTAGGTAGAATTTCTTACCTTCCAAAAGGCACTGCAGGCTTCGGCTTTGTATTGATTGGCCACATGAGTGTGATATTGATCCTTCTGTCTAACCCTTTCATATAAAGCTACTCTAAGCGTATTTCACAAACCTTCCCCTTAAGAATAGAAGTTATCAGCTGAACACCCTTTAATCATTTAAATTAATTTTGTCTCTAGGAGCAAATCCATTAGCCATTAACTGAATATTTTGCCTGAGCTTATTGCCCATGTAAAATATAATTATCACCACGTCATATAAGAAGAATACTGTCTGAATAGCACTGATGTAAGCTACTGCTTGATGTTCACCATCTTTCTGTGCCACAGTTGAAAACTAATATCTCTAAGTCACATCTGTCTGGGCTCTTCCTTTCAGTCTATCATTGCTCCAGATCTCTGGCTCAGACCTTATGCACAGAGTTGGGCTGCCTCGGCAGTCTGGACTGTTGCTCCAGACTTTGGCACCACAGCCAACACAAGGAGAAAATGTGTCTGAACTCCTTACAAAAAATGCAGCAGAGGCAGGGAGTGCTTTCCAGCCTGAGGTTTTGTTTTTCCTGTTGGCCTATATGCACCTGTACCATAACATATAAACATTGGAACCTAACATATAAACATAGGGCTTACATGAGTTGCTGCTACAGGGATTAGAGCTGAGACAGCAGATAGTTTAGGCCTGGAAAAATTGGGTTTTAGAGAGCACAAAAAATGAATCTGCAGTGACCATCAATGTAATTTTATCCAAAGTAGGTCAAGGATTTAGTCAACAATACACTTAGCCAACGTTACTTTGTTCACTCAGAGCACATAATAAAACAGTCAACATTTATATTCTGAAGAAAATTGCTCTTATTTAGGGCATTAAAATTGCTTTTTTTCTAAAAACAGGTCAAGATTAGACATTTTCCCACAGTTATTTTCCCACTGCTATTTTCAAGTTCTTTTTTATGGTTAAAAAATAAAGAAATAAAACAGAAAAGGCTGCCTGAAGAACACTGACCCATGTAGGCCAGAACCAGAATCAGAATCAGAACCAGCTTTACTGGCCAGGTGTGTCAGACACATAAAGAATTTGACTCTGGTACATCGGCTCTCAATGTGCATGTACACACCTCAGTGTGCATGTACAGATGCTGAGTGTTTTGGTTGCTTTTGAAAACTAAATGGAAGCTACATATTTTCTATTTTCATTCCTTACAGCCATTTTATTTGTGTTGACCCTGAGAATTGGTTGGGACTTTTATAATTCATTTTCACAAGATATTTTGTTTTATTTCACTTTCACTCAAACACAGGCTTTGTGTTTGATCATAGCAGAGTCCAGAGTGCAACAACCACAAACAGTCTCAGTGGCCTTCACAGCTGTGTCTCACAAAACATTTTGGATCTTAATGTAACTACAGCTTTGACAGTATGTAAGAAAATTGTTTGTTTAATAGGCATTTATAGAAGTTTGAATATCTCATATGTCTACCAATACAGCAGGTATTAATGTCCATGGAAAGTCCCTTTATTGAATCTCTACAACTTTTTTGTTGTTGTTTTTTCTATCTGAGCAAAACTTCCTTCATTCTTAGAACAATGACCAATTACTTGACAGTCTTAGAAGAGAGGGACTGCCCCCTTTGCTTGTGTGTGTGTGTGTGTGTGTGTGTGTGTGTGTGTGTGGTTGTGCACATACAGTACGAGTCCATATATCTGAAATATCTGGTCACCATGCTTGTGTGCAGCTGTGTGTGCACACACACACACAGGGTGTGACCAGTCATTGGCTGGAGACCAAGATGCTGACAAGAAAAGTGAGATGAGTTCCTCTGAAGTTTGCTGTTTCTTTGATGTGGGCCGCCCTTTGCTGTCAGCCCCAGCACGAAATCAACCACAACACTCACATACTTCCCCTTACTTGCAACTGATGGTCTGACGGTCAGTCAGACCATCAGTTGCAGACCATCTTGCTGCTACAGCTAAGCTCCAATTTCAATGTGTTTGCATGTGTACAGGAGTACAAAACATATAACTGTTCATTACTTTCGCCATGTGTGTTGCCTAATGGTTTGCATGAATTTGGCAATCATTCCAGGATTTATTACTGAAATTTTATGAAAACCAAATGTGTGCAATACTGTAGATTTACTAGCAATGATTCTCTGAACCTGAGTATGGCAAAATTAGTTTATACAGCCTCTAACTGACTGACACAGACTAGCCTATCCCCAGCTGCCAGTCCACAGGACACAAAAGAACGCTCTCTCTTTGCCCCCCCACCCCCCAGCCATGTCCTCTATTCTGGCTGCAGCAGTTGTGCAAGCTGTCATATAAAGCATCTGCTCTACAAGCAGTAAAAGGTCAGTGGAAAGAATACATGTCACAAGCATCATTATGTTGTAACTGTTCTACACTCTTTTTCTCCATTTAGTCTATCGCTAAGCCACCCAATCTTTTCATCTTTCCTTTCACCCACATTTGACTTTAGATGATGTCGTGCAACTTCCTGATACTTCTAGATCTGTGCAATCTGCTGTAACTTCCCACACTCAGGTTTGGTGAGTGCAAGTAGTATGTGAAGGGAGAAATAACATTTCTGGCAAGAGAGAATAAGTTTGATTCCAAATGTTTATTGACAAACCTTTAAAAATAAACACAATTCAAATGAATATTGCATTGATTTGTCTGTATAATTGAAAGTAAAAATAATAGTCCATGAAAGTGTCACAGGTACAGACACAGCTCAGATCAGGATTTGTGAGCAAAGTTGCTACTTATTCCAAGAACTTCCTGATAGCTGCACACTGACAAAGAAAGTTAAGTCCATTTAGACAGTTTCAGATACCCTCTTCAGGACCAGCATCTTCCTTGTTCCCCTCTGGTGAGACTCAGTGCAGTCTCCACACTTTTATAAGTCCCTTTCTTGCACAGTCTCTTTGCTCAGTTCCACAGTGCTAAGGCAGTCAGCACTCTTTCTGCACTGTGCAGTACAGTCCAGATCCTTCTCAATGTCTGTCATCAGGCTTCTTGTCCACTCAACACACGCCTGACCCAGTCCACACTTGACCTCTGAACACCAAGCCCAGGGTAATCCAGAATCAACATGCTGACTCAGAATGCACTGGAAGGGTACACTCTTGCAGGGGCTTACAGTCACAGCCTTTTAATCCAGAAAAATGAGGCCTGACACCCCCAGTTGAAGCTCAGCTCCTTGACTTTCTTTTCATCATCATCATCAACATCATGTGAAACATTTTTAGTGGAATGTCACTTCAGCGCTCTGGCAGTGTGATGGCGGGCACCCAGTCGTACACACTGTGGCTCTCCTCACAGAATAAACCCAGCTTGTCCAGAGCAGGATCCTTCCATGGATTTGCACAGGGACTCTACAATAAAAGGAATGACATATTTAGAACAAGAACACCTGCAACAGATACTGTATTCGCCATGCAAATCTGGAGTAATTTGTGATGCATGCACGATTCACTAGCTGCTGGGGCTCCCGGGAACGTACCGTGACAAGAATGCAGTGCGCGTCCTTGGGTTCGCCGGTCTCGTTTGCGCCCACGAGGTCGGCCAGACGCTCTATGTCATTGACGCGCACCACGTTGATGTCGTTGTCGAAACAGAAAGCCTGGATGAGGGTGAAGTGGATCTGAAGAGCGATGTCACTCTCGTATTCCTCATCGGTGGCGAGGACGCAGAACGCTACGCTGTCTGGGTCACTGGGGGGAAGACAGGAAACATGGTCAACAAATATTCTGTCGTCCGCATGCATCGAATCTAAAATTGCACTTGTAGTCAGACACTTCATAAATTCCAATACTTACACATTCATGACTTTAGCAGATTCATAAACTCCAACTGTCAGGTAGTCTTGCTCCTTTGCAGCGACCAGCAGCTCTTCCAGGGCTGCGCCTGCATTTTGCACCCTTCACAAAGAAAAATACACATAATCAGGGCACTGGGCACATTTTGATAAACAGATATAAAGCATCAACACGGCAGCTTGAATAATGGTATATCTGTGCGTAAAATATTTACCTATCTGCGTTTTCCATCGTATTCTCTTGTCCGCTGATCTCCTCCAGAGTCATAGTTATAATCCAAGCGTTATCGGGATCTTGCAGTGAACAGACAAGGTTGCGTTGCTCTGTGTGATGTGTCTTGCTCGGAACAGACAGTGGGTGGTTATATAGTAGGTCAGCGGAGTTTCTCGGCAAGGGGCGGTCTGTTCCGCTCTTGTTCCTACCATTGGCTCAGAGCAGCCGGGGTGAGGAAAGCAAAAGTCCCCAGACAGTTACACAGAGCTTGTTGACAACCCCACGTGGGGCAGGATTACAACCTTTTAAAAAATACCCCCACCCACCACCAATTCCCCCCTCCTTTATCAACATCCAACATCACCATAGTGTACAAAACTAAAGGTCCTGTTTACAGTGAACTTTCAGACTCACACAATAAAGCTCGACCCTTCAGTTCCCCGAGGATGACAGAGCTGAAAATGTTAGGGCAGAGACTATGTTGGCATGATTATGAGCTACTTTTAAAGTTTCCACAGATCGCGTTACAGACCGAATAAACCGAAGAGTCGCATTTGAAAACGAGTATCATACTTGGTGACTTTTATTAGTGTGGTTGTATCATGATGTTTTCCACCTTGTTGTTTACTCCATCCCTGAATGCACCTACTAGGAGCACTGCGCTGTTGTTATGCGCCCAGTGATGTTTTCCCCAGTTATACAACCATGGGGAACAGCAACCCAGTACATTTCAGACCATTCCACAGGTGACAGTGCAACTGAATATGCAGCTTAGGCAACGGAAAGCTGCAAGATCTTTACTGTGGGAGAAGCAGCAGTGGTATTAATGGTGAAATGAATCCATTCCATGATAAACCCCGGTACTTTACTAGACTGGACTTCCCCAACGTGGGGAATCACTGCGTGATATTTATAGCCCATTCAAATCTTCCCTGTTTAGCCTTGCTTTGCCCTTAATGCCTAGCAGCTTAATAGAGCACCTAAACGTGCATCCTATACTCACCTTACTACAGTCTGTAGGCTACACCTGTCCTGCCCCAAATGGGATTTAATTTCTTGATTGTCCCATATTTTGGATGCGTGACCAATAAAGGTTGTGTTCGACACACGCCAGTGTTTGTTCATCCAAAAGGAAACTTAATTGCCAGTCTGTCCTGACGCGTGTCAGTTATCTGCGGAGAAAAAAAGCGACTTTGTGTCACAACATACTCACGTTCTCCACCTGCCCCCACCTTTTCACGGGGCTGGAGGATGTGTTCGTGTGTTTGCAGCGTGTATGCCCTCTCTTTATTACCCCACTCAACGCCCTGACAGATGCGGTTCCTGCTGCGCCACGTGCCAACGCCAGTAGCCTTTTCGGAGCAATTGATCTTATCAGCGGGACTACGTGTTTATATTCAATATTGTCCGCTTTCCAGACAGATGCCAGAGGCTGTCCATGGTTACGCACCGGCTGCTAGTTCATGTGTTAACTTGAAAATCGTGTCTTCTATGGTTTAAGCAATAATGAGCAATACACACCT
>NW_018127900.1:1078851-1087765 GCF_001952655.1 Monopterus albus | reverse complement strand
TTTACAGTCTGGCAGACAGAGAGGCTGCCTGTCCTGTTCCCAGAGGGTCACCAGTGGTAACAGCTGTCCTGATGGAAGCCCCAACCCTGGCTGAGACGGGAGACATATGTCACGCCCGGTCTTCCTCTCCAGAAGAGGAGACAGTCTGTGCAGCTCTAGCCCGTTATGAGAACACTCTCCAGGATACCATCAGGGAGATCCATGTGGATGTCAGTGCATTTAAGCTGGGTATGGAGCGTCGTCTTGAGGGCACAGCCAGTCTGAGTGGCCCTCTCGGACGAGCAGTGGCTCAGCTCCAGCAGGAAAAACGGCAGCTTAGGAGTCAGCTAGAAGCTCTTACCCGCCAGGTAGAGCTCCTGAGTGCAATGACAAGTGACAGGAGCACTTTGATTAGCAACAACCACAGTCACAAGCATCACCTTAATAACATTCAGGAGAACCACCAGGATATAAAAGAGGTGGTCTACGGCAGAGGTCAGGCTCATACTCAGAGCCAGGCTCACCTCCATGTCCAGACCTGCACCCTGGGGAACCAAGCCCAGACCTACAGCAGCCTCAGTAATCAGTCAAGTCCTGGATCACCCCCTGCCACCTTCTCATTCTCCCCCAGCTCCAGCAGTCCTCCTGTGGGCTCCAGAGTTTCCTCAATGATGACAGGCCCGGTGTTCAGCAGCAGCCCCTCCACCACCCGCTTCTCCAGCCGAGCCACATTCGCTGTGTCCAGCAAGACTAATGTGAGTACTGCATGTATGTATAAATGAGGTGGTGGATGCCTTTACAACAGTGGTTCCCAGCCCTATTTGTCTAATGAACCCCGACAACCATGCTAACCCTTTCAGTGATACCACCCATCATGGTCCAAATATGTTCATTTGGTTTGATCTTAATCTCTAACAGTTTCGATTCAACTGATCCATTGGTTTTAGCTGTTTAACATTATTTTTACCAAAATATTGTCATCACATTTAACTATTTGTACGTATTTGCTGCTTTTAGAAGTACTGTTAACTTTTATTTATTACTTTTAGTTGTCTGTTTCAATCTTTTATCCATACTCTTAGCTGTTTAGACTCTTCTCACTTGGTAGTCACTGTAGTATAATATAATAATTATTTCCATTTTTCAAATTAGTTCAGCAAGTGTTTTCATGTATCTACTGGGCAACAGCAGAAGTAACCTCTAGGGAACAAGGACTTGTAATTGGAATTGAATTTGAATTTTGTCTTCACATCATCTTTTACTTCGGTGTCTACCCATTCAATTCAATTCAGTTTTGTCAGTTTTATTTGTATAGCACCAAATCAAAGTCAACTCAGAGAGATCTATAGGAGAGAAGCAGTCTAAATATAATTGAGGTCTTACAGTTGTTTTTAAAGCTGTTGTACTTGATGATACATCTGTGAAAGTTGTGGGAATGATCGGGTTAAATTTTTTTTAATAGTTGTGATTTTATTTGTAAAGAAGCTCATGAAGTCATTACAGCTGAGATCCAAGGGAATGTTAAGCTCAACAGCACTGTGGCTCTTTGTCAGCCTGGCTACAGTGCTGAGAAGAAACCTGGGGTTGTTCTTATTTTCCTCTATTAGTGATTAATAATATGCAGTTCTGACACTACGAATGGCTATTTTATATGTTATTAAAACCATCTTTAAAGGCTAGGAAAAACTTTTCTCACTTAGTGGAGCACCACCTCCTTTCCAGTTTTTGTGATGCCTGCTTTAGGGAGTGGAGCTGCGAGCTGTACCACTGCCTTCTTTTTCACTGGGGCAACAGTATCAAGTGTCATACGCAGCGAGGCTGCAGCACTATCAATAAGATTATTGACGTGTGTGGGAGTAAAATTAAGGGTCCGGCGCCGGTTCTAGGGATTTAAATCGACAGCGACTCGCCGAAATAAAATGTCTATATCTCCGCAAAAACACGGTGTATTTGGTTACTCTCGGTGTAGAACGAAAGATAACACTTGTGAGAGTTGAACTGAGGTGTTCTTACCTTTCGATGTTTCGTTTTTGATATGTAAATAACCCCTTGAGCACCGCTCAGCAGGAGCTCACACTCTCCCCTTTTACAAGTCAATAGCTTGGTCCCAGATTTCCCCATAGATACAAGTGACCCCTCGTTGGATTCCTCTCGACCTATAGAAAACGGCTATCGAGTTTGTGACGTACTCCAAATAATCCTGGACCAATGGCAGTCGAAAAGACTGCACCAGAGGGAGAGGGGGGTTTCTGGCCAGCACCAATGTAAACCTGTTTCTATCCAGCCAGAACCCCCCTTAGGAAGAAACAATGGTATTTTCCAAAACGACGCCTTCTTTGGAGTCAGAAAATGCAGTTTGCATCGGAAAAACATATTTTTCTGCATAAAAACATCAAAGGTAAGATGGCAAATTTCACTGTTTTGCTCGCGAATCGATGTCTGTTTTCGAAGGTTGTTGGCTTGTATCTCTGTAATGCTTTTACTGAGCGTTTTGACCGATGTATGTATGGAATGTGTGGAGTCTGGCCTTTGTTTTGAGCCGCGGGTAGCGATGTTTTGATGGATTATAGTCGGTAAAATATGACAAAATATGAATCGTATGCCCTTGCACTGCGCCCCCTAGGGGACTCCGGATGTTGCTCTTTTGTGCTTTATTGCTTTTGCTGTGTTTACTGTGTGGAAAATTTATATGACATTTTATATGACGTCGTAGCTGAGGTTTCGCTGAAAATATTGATGTATACATTGTTGGGGGTCGGCTGTCACCACTCGCGTAGCATACCTTCATGTTGTGTCAAGCCCCAGGGTCCCCTAATTAGGGGACCCGTGGCCACCCTTCATTGTATTAGCACATAACATTGAAGTAAATGATGGAAAGTAATAAGTCAGACAGAGTCTGAGAATTCAAGCTCAGGGTCAGCCGTGTTGAAAGCTTCACCCTGCAGTGAGTTATAGCTGATATTATCACACAAACACACAGCATGATTGCTGCCTGAAATCTTAGCTTAAAGCTGTCAGACTGTTTTTTATATAGTAACAAAGCAGGTGCTTGCTGGTATGTCTGATGTGGTGTTTTCACCTTGATTACAGGACAGACAAGAAATTCAACTTCACTGCATCACCATCTCAGCCTCAGGTATACAGTATACCATGATACAACAGCTTTGTGTTTGACACTAAGGGGGATATTTACTAAGGTTTTGCGGCTCGTTTTCTGGCGCTAAACAGTGGAATTGCCTGTGTTTATATTTGCTAAGCAGTCGCTGTGGGGTTTTTTCACAGTAAAAACAGAAGAAAAGCGGCATTGCAGGAATTTGGGCATTTGGCCTCATGCAGTATTTATTTCAAGGTATTCCTGTTCAGGGATGCAAAAATCAGAGGAGAGAATGGATATTTTTACAAATACTCTCAGCATCTGATTTACCACACATGACAGAGGGAATTGCAGCAGAAATTGAACAACTGAGGAAGCAGTTCTTGAGGCTCTCTCTGTGTGTCTTCTTCTTTCCAGCTACCAGAGGAAGTACCCTTACAACCATGTGGGCCGCACATTGTACCAGCCTCCAACCCCGGTCGCCTCCGAGACCCAGTATTTCTTTGTGGATGTGTCAACCCTGTCTAGCCAGGGTACAAACTACAAGCTCAGGGCCAGCCGTGTTGAAAGCTTCACCCTGCAGTGAGTTATAGCTGATATTATCACACAAACACACAGCATGATTGCTGCCTGAAATCTTAGCTTAAAGCTGTCAGACTGTTTTTTATATAGTAACAAAGCAGGTGCTTGCTGGTATGTCTGATGTGGTGTTTTCACCTTGATTACAGGACAGACAAGAAATTCAACTTCACTGCATCACCATCTCAGCCTCAGGTATACAGTATACCATGATACAACAGCTTTGTGTTTGACACTAAGGGGGATATTTACTAAGGTTTTGCGGCTCGTTTTCTGGCGCTAAACAGTGGAATTGCCTGTGTTTATATTTGCTAAGCAGTCGCTGTGGGGTTTTTTCACAGTAAAAACAGAAGAAAAGCGGCATTGCAGGAATTTGGGCATTTGGCCTCATGCAGTATTTATTTCAAGGTATTCCTGTTCAGGGATGCAAAAATCAGAGGAGAGAATGGATATTTTTACAAATACTCTCAGCATCTGATTTACCAGCACTATGACAGAGGGGAATTGCAGCAGAAATTGCACAACTGAGGAAGCAGGTATAAAATTTGTGGCCCTGCTCTCAGTGTGGCAGCTGTTATCTGTTCAGGGTTAAGAACGTGTTTGAGGAGGGAGAGGGTGTCAAACCATGCTTCAGTTACTGAATGAAATAAAAGATGATGACTGGCAGGAGACTATGTGACTGCTATTCTGAAATGTGTTTGTTGATTTCTTCAGCTATAATAAAGTTTGGTCACTGTAAACCTAGACCTTCTCCTGTACTTCTTCTCGGTTCACACGTGCGCAACAGTCTTCAGGCAGCGAATCCGAAGCAGAGGGGGATTCAGATTAATACAGCTGCGGCTCTGCTCATACACAGCATCAGTTTTGGTAAATATGCCAGTACAGGTGTATGTGTTTACAGACATGAATCCTGTCCATGTCAGTGGCCTTTAATGTTCTAATAATAGTCACATACTGTTCTCTGATCAGTCAGACCCTCAAACTAGCCATTCTTCTCACTGGAGAATATTGATGATGATTATGATGATGATTGATGATTTACTTCTCGACTGCCCTCATGTCTGACTGTGAAGGTATTTTGAACAATACTGTTTGAATGTTTAATGTCAAACAATGTGACGAATGGTTACTGAATAAAGGGACAAAGGTCTCAATTTGAGATACGTGGTCTTTTTCTCACAGTTTCTGTGTTGTGATGGCAACTTCTAGGTTTAAAACACATGCTTCAGATGCTCCATAGTCTTTGAACTTAAGAAATGTTTTATTGATAAACTCTGAGGCCAGCTCATGTGACACATTTTGTTTCTCTGTGTGAATAAAATAATAATCAGAACATTTGGTTTCTCTGTATGAATAAAATAATCAGGCTGTGAATATGTTTACATATATGCACTTACAACAGTACTAGCCTATAAGAAGATCACTGCACAAGAATTACTTGAACAAAGATAAAATTTGATAGTAAAATACAGTATGCATTAACACAAATACATACACAAAGCATTTCTTCCTCTGCCTACACATACTGTATGTTACTAGATCTGTGCTTGTGGGAGTATGGAAGAATAATACATGTAAAATAAAAAAGGTGGACTGTCTTCACACCTTTACAAAAACAAGTGACTTATGTTTCTGAAAGGCTAAAATGACAAAAAATGGAGAAGTTACACATAGGTCATATACAAAATCAGTGGCATAAATACAAATGTGATGTGTCATGAAATGAAACTTAACCTCTGTGCATCTGAGAAAAACTGCTTTTTAGTGCTCTGTCCTGCCTGCAGCAGCAAATGAATGGAGATCACAACATGAAGTCAAATCTGGTTATGTCTAGATGTCTTCAGAAATAAGATGCTTTTCTGTGATTGTCCTACACTGATTAGGAAAAGACCAACTCCCATTTGACATCAGTAAATTCAACCAATTAGAAAAAGTCTGGCCATCACCTAGCATTGACCTGTAACCTGTAAATGTCACACTGAGGTGCTTTAAAGTCTCACATCTATATCTAATGTTGGAGGTTAAAAGTCCTCAGCCCTCTGTGACGTGGCTCCCTGAAACGCCAAATCACCTGCAGTCAGCTCTTCATCCAATCACTGCAGAGGAGGCCAGATGTTCCCTGAAAACCGTTGCACTAAAACTGCTCAAAGTCCTCAGTAGCAGTCAGTGTACAACAGAACTGAACTGTGCATCATGTCCTCAGTAATGATAGACTCTGATCTGGTTGTTATCGTCCAGGCCCAGCTGGATTAGGCTGCTCTTGGAGGACGAGGCCTGATAGCGAGTGAACAGAGGTCTGGAAGGCAGAGTTAAAGACAATGAAAGGCACAACACTGTGTTCATACAACAGTCTGACAGTGATGGTGTGCTTTGGCAATAATGTGAAGTAGCAAAGGTTTATCAGACAAGTAAAAAATATAGCTGAATACATCAATAACTTCATAATACACGTGAGCAAGTTTGGTTGGGTCGAAAAGTTTTGTAAGAAAACAAATACACAGCCGTGCACTGTTGGATGGTAACTGGTAGCCAGCAGCGCAGTTTCAGCTTCAGAAGAGCACAATGCGATGTGGCCTCTCTCTGCTTTTGTTGACACTGACGATGCAGCCGTCTGGTCTGAACTGACTTCACTGAAAGTGTCACCAGATAAAACTGAGCGGCGGCTTTGTGATGACACATAAAACCTGGTACCTGGCCGGTAACAGTGTGAGCAGAGAAGCTGCAGGTTCAGACTGGACCAGTGGTTGACCGATATGTGCTTTTCAATGGACGATGCTGATTTTTTTAAGGAGGAGAGAAGCTGACTGACCATGACTGACTGTACTTTGTATCTGCTGTGATTTCAGCTGCACTCAGGGACTAAATGGCTTCTAGACTAGAGGAGGATCTCTGCTGTCCCGTCTGTCAGAATGTCTTTAAAGATCCTGTCATCCTGTCACACAGCCATAGCTTCTGTAAAGACTGTCTGCAGAGCTGGTGGAGACAGAAACAAACACGCGAGTGTCCAGAAACAAACACGCGAGTGTCCAGAAACTTTCATTACAGAGTGAACCACCCTATAACCTGGTGTTGAAGAACCTGTGTGAGTCCTTCTTTCAGGAGAGAGCCCAGAGAGCTTCAGAGACTCTCTGCAGTCTGCACTTTTGTCTGGACCATCAGCAGCCAGTGTGTCTCATCTGCAGAGACTCAAGTAAACACACCAACCACAAATTCAGTCCCATCATAAGGGAGATGATGAAAAAATGTTCCTGTTTTAGTGTGACTTGTTGTAGGCTCCTAAGTGGAGCATAAAGTAAAAAAAAAAACAGCTGACTATTTATAATGAAAAGCATCGTATAAACTCTGGAGTATTGAGAGTAAGAAATGTCTAATTCTCTTGATTGAATAAACTCTTTATAGCTAGCTAACTCACCCTTTTCTTTCATAAGTTAAAATATAATTTAAAAATTCTTATTTTTGTACACAACATGCTGATTATTCCAAAGAATGCATTAGTGTGAAGAGAAATTGTGCTCAAAAGCAACCTTCCATGTGGCAAGGGCTTGTTTATGGAAGTTTGTAAGTTTTACATGTAATTTACCTGAAATTAAATTACAGGAAAGCAAAAATCTTAAACCACCACACTGATCAAACATAAAGCTGGAAACGGTAAACCACGGGAGATTATTACCAGCTAAACACCTTTTTAGCCAATTAATCTTAAATATACAACTGATAGTTTGAAAGTCTAATACATTAAAGCCTCCTCTAGCATGTTGTCTAATAAGAGTTTTCCTCCTTATATACTCTGTCTTATGTTTCCAAATGAATTTAGACAAGAGTCAATAGATGCACAACTACTCTGACCAAAATACAGAGATAAGGCTGGATATACCAATCTGGATAAGCCTTCTCCTTTAGACAGCAAAACACAACCTAAGATTGTAAGGCCTCTTTGTGTTACGGGCTATGCCGTGTGAAAAGACAAGAGTGACTGCTGATATAGTTCTACAGAGGAATCATCCAGTCTGTTCTCCATCACATCAAAAGGTCATCGGTGTGAGCCTGCCCTCCATGGAGGACCTGTACACCGCATGGGCCAAAAGGAGGGCGCAGAGGATCACTGCAGACCCCTCACACCCTGGACACAAACCGTTTGAACTCCTCCCCTCTGGATGGCGTTACAGGTCACTGAGCACTAAGACAACCAGGCACAGGGACAGTTTCTTCCCCCAGGATGTCACTCTGATGAACACTTAATCAACAACAGTATGATTGGACAATAACCCTCAGTGCAATACCTATAAATATACATTGTACAGATTATACAGACTCGTACAGGTCTCTTGTACTCTGTTTTAAATACTCTATTTTTATCCCTAATTATCTCATTTCAATGAACATTCCTTTGTTGTCTGGATTGTTTACTGTCTATTTATACTGCTTTTTCTGCATTGTTTGCACTGGTTGTTGATGTTAATACTGCTATTTTGTTATATTACACAGCCATATGCTGGTTTACTGTTTGCACATTGAGAGCCGATGTACCAGAGTCAAACTCCTCGTGTGTCCAACACACCTAGCCAATAAAGCTGATTCTGATTTTTTTTGACCAACTCGTCTGTTTTAAGGCCTCTGATTAACCAAACACGGGAGCAGTGTACTGCACTAATGACAAGCAGCTGTGTATTGTCCGCTTAGAAACGGCAGAATCGTTGCTTCGTCAGTGTGGGCTGTAGTAACAGACTTAAAACACAGCTCAAATAGCAGAAAACCTTGCCTCTGAAAGTAGTGGAAAGCTATAAGCAGAATTAAAAAACATCCTCACCGTCATTGGCGGGGCACTTCAGCAAAGAAACCTTTGTGTGAAGATATTCCATAAAATAAAACAAAATCCCTCGTTTCAGTATGTTCCTAAAAATCTGGCTTCATTTAACAGAGTAAACGCTTGGCACTCCTGTCACGGACTTGGTTCACCCAGAATTTTCTATAAGTCTGACTGCTTCGATAACCGCACTGTCTGACTAAACGTGAGTTTGTCTACAACCGAGGGGGGAAATATGGCTGTAGAGTGAAAACTGCGGTCATACGGGCAAGTTAGTGTTTTAGTTTGTTGACATTTTTCAGCCCGTCGCGCTCTGATGACGTCAGAACTCTACATCCCCTTAGAGACCAATGAGTTCTCATTTTCTCCCTTTCTAACCAAGGCGCACACATTTGAATGATAAATAAATGTCTGAAAAATGTTGACTGTTTCAAAAAGTAAAATATTGCTAGTTATTT
>NW_018127900.1:1075202-1078820 GCF_001952655.1 Monopterus albus | reverse complement strand
TATATATATACATAGATAGATAAATACAAGAAACGCGCGCGCATGCGCGCGGACTTCAAAGGCGCATGACGTCAATGATTAAACCTAAGGTAAGAGGCACAGCTTCAGCTCAGTTTATTTTAAAACGTATACAGTGACAGTGACAAACATGTATCAAAGTAATTGTATTGAGATCAACACATTGAAAGAGCGACAATACACAGGAAAACTCAGACAGTCTACACCAGCTCGTCCAAAAGAAACGTCGCCTGTACACATGTCTAAAACACAGGAGCTCCAAGAGTCTACACCGAAGCTTGAAAAGGCTGCCCCAAAGACTGCAGAGGGACTGCCCTTATTGTGCCCAAAATTTATGTCAAGCAGAGAGTACTTGGACTCTCTAATAATCACACAAAAGCCACTGCACCAGGCAGGTAACGCGAAGCTCAAGCAGTCTACACCAGATTGTCCAAAAGAAACGTTGCCTGTACAGACGGCAGAGGGACCACCCTCAGACGACATGTCTAAATCTCAGCGAGTGCAAAAGGAGCGCAGAGACTCTACACCAGAGCTTCCAAAGCCCAGGCAAAGTACTTATCAGAAGGCAAAGTCCAGTTTGTATCAAACCTTCTTGAGAAGAGCTAAGGCTGCGTCAAAGGTTGCGCCAAAGACTGCACCATGTGATGCAGTCTTTGGGGTACAGCACCCTGAGAAGGTCAATCCCCTGCGCCAAAATAGAGACGACATGCGTACGTGCCTAATAATCGCACAAAAACCACTGCACCCTAGTGAGGCAGGTAACACGAAGCTCAGACAGTCTACACTGGATTGTCAAAAAGAAACGCCAGGTGTACAGACTCCAGAGGAACCACCCTCCCTGGAAGTCCAGGGTCCACTAGCCCCCCCAGACAGCATGTCAGCTGGAGAGGGCTGTTCCTACAATTACAATATGCTAGCATCCTCCTCGCAAAGTACTTATCAGAAGGCAAAGTCCAGTTTGTATCAAACCTTCTTGAGAAGAGCTAAGGCTGCGTCAAAGGTTGCGCCAAAGACTGCACCATGTGATGCAGTCTTTGGGGTACAGCACCCTGAGAAGGTCAATCCCCTGCGCCAAAATAGAGACGACATGCGTACGTGCCTAATAATCGCACAAAAACCACTGCACCCTAGTGAGGCAGGTAACACGAAGCTCAGACAGTCTACACTGGATTGTCAAAAAGAAACGCCAGGGGTACAGACTCCAGAGGAACCACCCTCCCTGGAAGTCCAGGGTCCACTAGCCCCCCCAGACAGCATGTCAGCTGGAGAGGGCTGTTCCTACAACTACAATATGCTAGCATCCTCCTCACACTCACCTCCTGACAGTAACACAGCTGTGGGGCCATTTGTGAACACTGGTATTCCAGCATTCAGTATATAAATTCTCCTCTAAAACTATAACATTCACAACAAAAGACAGCAATAGCGGGCAGCATGGTGGAACAGCGATTAGCGCTGTGGACTCACAGCAAGAAGGTTCCGGGTTCAAGCCACGGCTGACCTGGTGTCTTTCTGTGTGGAGTCTGCATGTCCTCCCTGAGCCTGTGTGGGTTCCCTCCGGGTACTCCGGCTTCCTCCCAGTTAAAAGAAATACAGCTTAGGTTGATTGGCGACTCTACATTGCCCACAGGAATGAGTGTGAGTGCATATGGTTGTCTGTCTCTACACTGTAAGCCCAGATAAGTTGAATTTACTTAAAAAACTGCCATGATTTGATCTGTACATTACATGTACTGAATGCAAAACCTCTCTCTTCCCCTCTGTACTCTCTCCTCTCCAAAATAAAAATTGAGAATCCAAGATTATGTCTAATTTTAATTTGAGGCCATTCATACATCTGTGGTCAGATCTTTTCAGTTTCTGTTGTGCCATAATTCAATAATGCAGATATTCAAAATTGTTTTTACTTTAAATTTGTTAGGCCATAAAATAGAAGTCCAAGTCTGGGAAATACCAGATACTGATTAAATGATTCTGAAAATTAGCAGTAATGGACGCTAGGAGAAAGGAATAACATTGTGGGATCAGACAGGAGCTTAGTCACACCCTGTTCCCTGAAAGTTGCTTTCACTCTGAGACTCTGTTCTTGTAAAACACTAGTTCAGTGTCTGGAGTCAGTATCAGCCTGAAGTGGCTCTACTCCAGTATTCCTAGTGCTCCCAGTGCTCCCTCCTGTAGCTGACAATGAGGTGCTTTAAAAAGTCTCACAGCCATATCTAATGTTGGAGGTTAAAAGTCCTCAGCCCTCTGTGACGTGGCTCCCTGAACTGCCAAATCACCTGCAGTTAGCTCTTCATCCAATCACTGCAGAAGAGGCCCTGTTTTCCCTGAAAACCTTTGCACTGAAGGTTTTAAAAAGGAATGCCCTGTGTGTAAACATCACAACACTGCCCTGTCACAGTCATTAAAAATGCTCAAAGTCCTCAGTGGCAGTCAGTGTACAACAGAGCTGAACTGTGCATCATGTCCTCAGTAATGATAGACTCTGATCTGGCTGCTCTTGGAGGATGAGGACTGATAGCAAGTGAACAGAGGTCTGGAAGGCAGAGTTAAAGACAATGAAAGGCACAACACTGTGTTCATACAACAGTCTGACAGTGATGCACTGATAGGAGGTTACTACATATGGTACCAGTTGATAACACTATTAGCCAACCCTAACCTATCATACCATCTCTGAATCTATCCCTATGTGTGTTTTTTCTTTTTTTTACACAATACTAATATTTATGTGTGTGGATGAGCATATGTGACAAAAGGATACACGCTGGTATCCTTCTTGCGCAACTCCAGCCACCTCTTGTTTCCGTCAATCAGCCCCTGTAGCCTCTGACTGTCTACCTGCGCTGACTTCTGCATGGGCCGCAGGCTATGACCAAGTTCACTGAGACACAGTTTCAGGTTTGTTGTGAGCAGTTTAAGAAAACCAGGATGTGTATGTAAGCTGGTAACAACTACATGAGTAAATGTGTACTGCAGGTTACCTAGCAGGAGTGTATGATGAGTAAGCTGAGGAAGTCCTCATTGTGCTAGAGGCGACTGGGTTCATAGCTGCACCTGGGGAACAGAACGATAGCTCAGGAACAACAACAATCATTACAGCTGGTAAAACCTCTTTATAATAGGTCACATAGTTGTCAGATTTGGCATGTAAGGACATCAAACAGTGTTAGTGGTGGACTCAATTATAAAACCAGACGAACTGATTTAGTGAAAAGGTTTTTACTTGTAATAACTAGGCAACCAATACACAGTCCAGGTTAAACAATCAGGTCGATAAGACAGTCCAGAGTCAGCACCGGTAAACAGGTATAGCCAGGAGATCCAAACTCGAGAGGTTCAGGGGAATAGCTCAGAAGGTCAGTACACTGCAGGCAATCACACACTGGAAGGGCATAGGCAATACACGGTGGTCAAAAACAACAATCCGAGGTCAGAAACAGAGAGTCAGGCAAGGTATGAATGCTGGAGAGTCAGAGCTGGAGTCTAGAACAATCTGGCAGCATCCTAGTGGGAGGACGCTGCTTAAATACAGGAGAAAAAACAGGTGAAACTAATACGAGTGATGAAGAGAGTAAAAAGACCAAAACTGTGGTGAAA
>NW_018127900.1:1033491-1071968 GCF_001952655.1 Monopterus albus | reverse complement strand
AAAACAGAGAGAATCTGTGTGGGAAAGAAGCAACATATCTACAGTTTGACTTTACAGAATTAGAGTAGGCTATAAATAAAACTTTCAAAAGCCTGCCATTTTCAGGAATTAACCAATATCTCCCAGTGCACTTGTGATAGCCTATGCTAGTTAGATTAACATCATTACATAAATGGCTTTGTGTGTGGAAGCTTTTGGAATTTTGTGGCTTTTACAGTTGAGTACATTAAGCACTTTGGCTAAGAGGATAGGGGAAGTCCCAGGCTGGCTGTGAAATTCCCAATGGAGGATAAATTTAACAGTCATGACTGTGAGCAAGGTTCTAACAGGTCAACGAGTGTGGTAAACAGTTCCAAATTGTGGATCTACTGGTTATCTTGTAAACACTTGTTTTTTCTGTGAAAGTGGCAGTGAGAAAACATAGTTGATCCTGAAAGTAGCTCCCTTTGCAATATGTAATTTCACTGTAGGTTTCAACAATCAACTGTTGAAAACCAAGTACAAATCATGGTAGACAGGCTTAAGTGTACAGGTAGTTTTCTATCCCTCTGTCAACAACACAAAATCCAAGAAAAACAGAATCATTCTGTATAAAAAGTTTATTATTATGGATGTCCATACTGGACTGATACACAGAGTTCAAATGGACAGAAGACCTACAATCCTTAAAGCATATACACACATTCCATACTTTGACTATGTCAGATGACAGTGCATTTGTTCAACATGATCAACATTTAAAATCTCCTTGACTCTTCTCGATTATAAAAAGTAGCTTCAATACAATTTTGATTCCATTTATTACTGACTAACATAAATACACAGTTACAAAAATGCCTCACTGATACAACAGGTCATTACATTTTTGAGTATCTTACTGCAACACGGTTTATTGAGGCAATATATCAAACCCCGTACTCTGTGCCCACAGGTAATAAGGTATTCCAGACATGTCTATAAAGGTAAGAATGGTCCCAAGAAGTTGTAAAAGAGGATCTTGCAGGGAAAGATTGGGGTTGGTTAACAATGACAAAGGGTTCAATGTCTCGTTATATACTTTGCAGATATTTTTTTCCTGCTTTACTGTACAACATAAAAAACAAAGCATTCCAAAATTTCACGAAGCATGGACACCCTTGTTACAAGGGAAATACTTTACAAGTCTTCTAAATGGCCAAATGTCCTGCAATGGCTTTAGCATTATTATAGTCAAGCAACCACTTTGATCAGGTTTTATGAGAATTAAGCAGCCTAGCTTCTAATATGTGATGATGCAGTTGACTAGTTTATAGTGCAAACTGTTATTTTCACAATCATTTACTATGGAGGAGTCATTAAGCAGGATGTGTTAACATCTAGATCTGCTGGAGGTGATCAGACATCCTAGAGTCAAACAACGCTCTCCCTAGAATTTGGTGATAAATAATAATGCCACCAAGTAATACTTCTCTTGAAGTAGTAGTACTAATCTACTATTCTACTAATTAACAATCGTCCTGCGGTAGTGTAGTCAAATTTACGTTTTGGTCATCAGCACCATTTTGTACGATGTGGGAGCTTTCAGCGCTAGCCTAGTAGACTGGGGTTTTCAGCAACATAAGCATGTATACTGTATGGTTTTATTTTTAACAAAGTTCACACTGTGTTAATATGCCCGTGTTCGACTCAGGGTTGCCTCAGGAAGGGCAGCCGGCGTAAAACACATGCCAAATTTCAACATGTGAATCGTCAGTGTGACGTTTCGCTGTGGCGACCCCTAACAGGAACAGCCAAAAGTGACAGAGACACTGTTAATATGGAAGGCTCTCCAGTTCCTTATGCATACTGGAACAAGGACATCAAAACAAAGTGCAAATAAAGTAACAGTAGTACATCAGAAGAGTGCCAGAGGGGAAAACTACGGACAGCGACAGGCAGACTGATCCTGTATTATTAATTATGGTACTTTCCCTTCATCCATTTGCAAGTATAATCGTCCCTTGTACCCACTATATTAGGGATATGGCTCCCTCTGCTGGTTATATTGATAAAAATCTCCCCACTACATCTCATCTGAGCGGTGCTGCTGTAATATCACAGATGAGGGGTTCCGGTCCTTCCACTTATCTTTTGACCCTGAAACATCAACAGGTCCTTCCTGTAAGGTCTCTACTCCACCCACTAGGCCTGGCTTCATCTCTGCAGCCTGAGTAGGGCTGGAGAAGTCAGCCGAAGAGTTGCTGTTGACACCTGTCTCTGAGTCAGGTTGCTCCACTCTCTCATAGTCAGGGGTATGGTTCTTCAGACCAGTAGTGAGGATCCCTGCTTGAAGATCATCTTCTATAGTCTCGGAGTAGGGTATGAAATTCGTGCTTTCTGGCTTCAGTGAGCGCAAGCTCCGGGAGACAACTGCAGTATGAAATGAAATGAAAAATGTTATTAGACCTGAGCCAAAAAAAAGCCATGGTGTTGATAAAAAGCTCATGAAATCTTGGTCACTACACTGGAAAGCATATATTGTACACTGTTATTACACACTGAAATGACAGGCTATCTTGATTTAAAAAAAAAAAAATAGAAAGAAAATCCACCAAACTGTGGGTATAAAAAATACATGGCAAGAAAGGTTGAGTAACAATGCAACACTGTTTTTTTATTTGAGATAACTTACCCGGTGAGGGTGTGTAGAGTTCCTTCTCCTCTGTGTTTCTTCCAAATGGATTGACTGATGGGAAGATGATGAGACAGAAAGAGAGCAGGAACACCTGGATGGAAACCACAAGACGAAAGTGAGTAACATTTACAACATGATAACACACTTGACACTTAAGAGAATGATCTAAAGGAAAAAACATCAATATAGTCAACAGGTTACCATAACACAAGTGCTGGTTGCACTGGCCTTCATAGTTGACATCTTCACAATAGACTGTAGTTTTCTCAGCTGCTCTATCAAGGACCTGTAAGAACCAAGAGGACACATTTAACAGATGTCAACAGAGTCTGAAATGCTTCAGAGATGCATGTTATTACATATTAATGAGGAAGCAATGCATCAGTTCTTACATGTTCTGCTTCTGAAGCATATGGACTTTCTTCTGTAGTTCCAGGTTGTGTGCAGTACAGACGGCAACCCTGTGGTAGACAGTAATTTAGCAATCATTATATTCATCCAAATGTACATGGAATGTTTGACAAACCATAAAAACTATAGACAGAGTAAATCATTGCTAGAACAACTAGTCACATGGAATTCAGCAAGCAAAACCATTGCTTCAGTCTTCATCTTCCTGCAGTGCGAGTTCTTGAGCTTGACTTGCTTGAAATTCCATATCCATGTTAAAAGAATGAAATATAGAGAATTCATTTTGGCCTCTTCATCTCACCTGTTTTCCAGTCCATCAACATACACCTTCTTCTTCTTGCGGCTTTCCTGAGCAGACTGTTTGTTGCGTATCTTCCTCCTGATCCGCTTCAAGGTCCTCTCCTCTGCCTGTCACACAGAAAGGAGGCTTTCACCACAATGGTGACATGACAGATGACATGTTTAAACAGCCTTGAGCAGCTGTGCTACAGAAAGACCAAACAGAAAATCAATTTTGAATATTCATTCAGAAAAAGCAGGGTTTGATGGCAAAAGCAGTAAATAACTGTCATACAAAGACATAAGACAAACCCATTACAAGGCCAAACATTCAAAAAGCTAAAGCTATTCAAAATTATCACACAGAAATCAATGCAAAAATGAATTTAACAATAGAAGAATGTTTTTTTTAATTAAGCTCATTATTGTATTTACTTTTGTAGTATTTTGCAGACACTTCAATCCAGTGAAACTTACAATGCTGCTCAGTGTTTATAATTTAGACATCAACAGCTCAAGTAAATACAGACATTAACTGTATCAATTACCTTTGTGAGAGGCATGTGTGTTGGAATGGTTACTCCCTCTTTCGCCAAAAGCCGCTTCTCCTCCTCATTTAGCACAATCTCTTTAAACTGAAACTGGAGGGGGGAAAACACAATTTTCTTCATTTTTGTTTTCAGCAGAGCATATAATTGTCACATTTGAAGCATGCATCACAAACAATCTTATCAATCCTCGGATAATACTAGATTATTTACTACAACTCTGGGTCCTCGCTCAACTATGTGAAGCGCTCTCTTTGGTCTGGTTAAAACAGCGAAAGAATCTGACCTCGTCTGTTGTGCCGAGTTGTGCTGACTCCTGTGTTGAGTCCTCTATGGCCAAAGTGCAAGGCAGCTCGCTGATGATGTCTTCCTCCATTGCCTCACTCACCAGGTCTTCTGTCACAAGAAAAATATACATTTAAAATATTTTCTGATGTGCTAAGCAAATCAAGTGTCCCAACTTATCACTGCATCCCACACAAACTCAGAACTATTTGCAGGATTTAAGTAGGTATGTTTGGAAAATATTTGGGAGTGCTTAGACTACACATACCAAGATCAATGAAAACATCTGTATCTGGCTTCTCTGCCCTCACACTCTGCAGGATATCCATGTCTCCTTCACTCTGCAGCAGAGAGTAGCTGTGATCTGCATGCACTGTCAAGGCTTCCAGGCTCTCTGTGTGCAACTCTCCAGAGGCCAGGGCAGGGTCCGACTCCACCGGGCTGGGTTGAGAATAACTGGGGCTGGGCAAAGTATCGCTTTCACTGCCACGGGGACTCTGGCATCCCTGAAGATTGCTGTTTCCAACCCCAGTGCTGCTGTCATCAGAAATGCCACTGTCACTGCCCAAAGGAGAATGAGAGGGACAGATAGCCCCCATGTTGTCCTCTTCCTCTAACAAGCTGGACAGAAAGTCTTCAGTATCCATACCTGTGAGCATCTGGGAGACAAACGACAGTGTTAAACCTTTAACTATTCCATGATTGTGTGGTTTATCTGATATGTAGACTTAAAGATTTTATGTTAATATTTACAAACTCTGGACATTTGCTATTACAGTTAAAGGTTTGGCATGAGACCACATTACGGGGAACCCATTTCAGAAATGTACACAGAGTTCAAAAATAATATGGCTAAATACTGTATTGGACACATCTAACCAACATCATCCTATTTGTTTCTCTTCTGTGACTGCAGCCTTACATCTTGTTCAGACAGCCAGGATTCGATGAGCCCGTTCTCGTCAGGAAAGAGGGGCTCAGCAGATCCGTCTTGTCCATCATGGAACAGCAGCCCTAAAAAATCTACTCCATTCATGTCCGGAAAGTCCTCAGTGACTGACATTTCTTCTGTTGCAACACAGAGGCATACAGAGCACATCACTTGCTGAAAGTTTAATATTTCTCAGCAATGGCAACTATGTTCATGTAATATTAGTACAACACTGCAATAATACAAGTATGATGTTTGACAAGATACTGGGATGTTGGGTATGGCAATTTTGGGATACAGATTAAATGTCAGTTGTTGGTCTGTTACACTGCATTACAGTTAAATAGTGTTTAAACTAATAATTTAGTCAAAGTACTGAAGAAAATTTTGTCATAGTGGAATTTCCTTTGTTAAGTATCACCCCGCTATATAGAACCTGTAATGTGATTACAGTGATACATGCACCACAGGACAACGGGGTGGTATAGGAAATGACGTGATGATCTGGTAAGCTTGCACTCACTAAAGTGTCTGATTGCTTGGATGCTGTTCTGTAGATTTCATTTGACAGCCATATAGAGGTTGCACTTGCATGTGGATGCTATTCTGACTGTAAGGCGTTTAATGGTCTCTGTAGCCACAATATTTATGGTATGATGGACTTCAGTTTTAAAGGGTTAAGGCCATGTAAACAGCATACTTTACATTGCATCATCGCCACGCTCCCATCATGACCTCATCTCATATTGTGCCCCGCCCCCACATCTTTGTCATGAGATCTGAACACACTCAAGTGTCAAAACAAATAAGATGTATAATGTTTGGTTAATTCCATTTCTATGCTTCATTGCTAGGTCGAGATAAATATATAACGTTTCATAGGCTATATGAAAGGAGTCTGGATGCATGGTGCCTATTGTCTTACAAAAAGAGTACTGTCTTACAACATAGCCATTTAAAAGAATTGTCCTACTTAACGTAATTTAGGAGCTGGCATAACCAATGTGAGTCATGAGATTTTTAACAGGCTGAAAAATGTAACTATATTAATTATTCCAATGGCAAAAAGGGGGAAATGTCTTAGCCCAATTTTCACAAGGAAGCTAGCAACTTGACGTTAACGATATCTTAATAATCCTGCCATGATAATGACTTATATTATAGGAGGGCAGACTCTCGTTACGTTAAACACACTGAAAAGCATTAAACACAGTTCACGTCGACATTCATTTTCTTACCATTCGACGAAAGGACGCGAAATACCATTCGAGTGAGTGTGTCCGGACGTCTTTATCTTAGCTAATCTGTTTCTCTGCAGCTGATGTCTACAATCACACGGCTTCCTCCTAAAACCACCTTCCAACAAGGCAAAAATTGCATCATCACGTAAAGTCGGATATAAATACGTGTCCGTTCTTGGGTGCTTCTGGGAAGTGTAGTACATTGATGTAACGTAAGGTTCTCACGATTGTACCGTTTTCTGCACAGACATCATGCTACTGCTATAAGTGGCTGCAGTAACATACAGCAAATGATATAATATACATATTTTTGTAAAAGAAACCAAGATATAATACAATACAATGAACTGCTATTTGTAAAATAGCAATATACATTTACAGTGTATTTATGATATTTAGGGCTGGTTTTTGTGATAATTTTTGCTCAAACGCAATGCAATTCGTAATTTCTTGCTAAATAACAAAAAATTCACCTTTAGAGTGTTATTCAGTTTTATATTCAGTTTTAAAATGATAAAACATACACAACCAAAAAAGCATTATATGCCTTAAAAATAAAGACAGAAGCATTTAAATGTTAATTTCATTTTAATCAACACATTACCATGAACATGGCATCAGATGATTAAAAAACCTTGGTAGTGAAATTGTCTTGTTTCAGAACTGAAAATGAATTATGCCACATGAACAACTAATACCTCTCGTGGTTGGTTTGTAGCTTAATGCCAGTTTCAGGCCCAGGGCAAATAGAGTGAGGTCATTCAGCAGGTGGAACATCTCACAGAGATACATAAGATGAGATATCTATTCATATCCATATCATCACACTAATTAAACCATTCTTTCTGATTTCATAACATAGTACAAAACTAAGGCATTGAAGAAAAGTGCAATTAAACTTTAAAGACACCACATTTCATGCACTGAATGCATGTTTCACTCTTTTATTACCTTAGCATAAATTTGTAAATTTTTAATTGTTTTCCTTAAGATTTATGCTACATTGATGTCTCCAAGAGTTTATCGGTGTTACAGCACAACTGACCATAGAATGTATATGGGCTAGAAATGTCTGGCTTGCATGACCAATAACCAGAATAATGTATTCCATATAATCATCATTGTGTTTAATTAAATAAATGATCATTTACAACATTTCCAAATCTCCTGAGGACTACAGGCCCCATCCCTGTCAGAAAAGGAGACAAACAATTCATCGGCAGTAACATTCTCACAGAGATTAATTTTACTTACTAGAAGATGCTAAAGTAAAAAACCCCAGATTTCAGGAGCTGAGTGGGGCTAAATACCATGATATTACTGGGCTGAAAAGCATTGCTTTTATTTCTAATGAAATCCATGCGATTTCATCCCAGACTATAAAGTCAGTTCATTTCCATAGCAAAGCAGAGCATTTTGTCACAGAATTACACAGAGTTTAGACGTGTGCCGTAAACTACGGTACACCTTTAGTCGTTCCTTTTTATTCGATGTAGCTGGTGCAACTGCCTGTGTGACCACAGACCTGCTTTCAACAACCCGTCTCTTGTGAGCGCGGTGTAGCAGGATTCTATACACCCCAGTGATGGAGCTCCTGCAGTCTTTTCCCTGGTTGTTGAGGATATGTTCTGAAGTGATTCCTAGTGTCTCCAGTGCTGTCTTTATCTCCATCTCTTCTTCCCCAAGTTCAGATGGATCATTCTCTGCTAGGTAGTATGGGTCTAGTTTAAAGGGTTCCATGGCACATGGGAAGTCCACAGGCAGCAGCCACTCACAGCCCATCATCTGTTCCACTGTGCAGCGATCAGATGGTAGGGGTTGGAGGATTCCCTTGATCAGCCTCTGGCATGCCTCTGGCACCCAAGAAGGCAGGATGTAGGCCCCCTCCAGAATGCATCGCTTCAGTTTGGCCACAGTATCTGCCCTAAATGGCATGGTGCCTGTCATCATAAAGAAGAGCATCACGCCCAGGGCCCAGATGTCTACAAAGACGCCAACATAATGCTCATCCCGAAAGAGCTCAGGTGCAGCATAAGGTGGAGAGCCACAGAATGTGTTAAGTGTCTCATCACGGCGACTCAGTGTGCTAAAGCCAAAGTCGCCCACCTTGACACAATAGCTGCTGGTGTAGAAGACATTTTCTGCCTTCAGGTCACGGTGGATGATGTTGTTTTCATGCTGTGGGGAAAAAATGAAAACCCTAGGTAATTTTCGCCTCCTTTAATGTCAGTTAGCTACTGAAAGATTATCCCAACCATCATAATATTAATAGTGGACCTATTTTTGTTATTAACAATTAGATTTCTGCCAGAAAAAAATAACAATTTACCAACTAATTTAGTTAAATATGGTAGTTCCTAGGTTTGAATCCAAATGACACATTCTGGTACAGAGGATGCTGTAAAATTGACAGCAGAAGCCTAATAATTGGAGACATAATAATGCAGCTGTCATTTGAGTGACCCCTGACCAAACAGATAGATACACAGTTTTTCAGTTTCCATTCAAACTCCACTCATCCAGTAAAACCACTAAGAGATCACTTAGTGTATAAAATGTTTTGCTTTTAGCCATGACAGCTCTTTTGTTCTTTTATCACACTGTATGTAGTTATTCTAGGTATCAAAAGGTAATCAATTTTCATGTTTTGATGCTTCAGATCTTGTACTCCTCACAAGTGATTTGTTACAATTTTGACTTTGTATAAGATTAATTAGGTTAAGAGATTGCATTACATTTTTTTATGCTCCATGAAGGCCACTGGAACAGCATGCTGTGGGTTGCCGTCTTAGTCTGCAATAGTTATTTGAATATAAATACTGCATTTAAATCCAGTTAAAGCCAGACTGAAATCCTGTTATGTATTATGTCACATATCATACACATAATTTTGAACAGATGTACTGTATATAAATCTATGCTGTATGTACTGACCATGTGTTTAACAGCAGACAGAATCTGAGCGAAAACAATCTTGCTATCAGTGTCGGAAAGTTTCCCTTCGGTAGTAATCTTTGTGTAGAGCTCCCCTCCCCCTGCGTACTCCATCACCAAGTGTAACCGTGACAAAGTCTCCACTACCTAAAAAAAAGTGAAAAAAAAAAGACAACTGATACGAGTGACAAATATGCCAGAATGCACTACTGAGAAGACTGAATGTCCAACCTCTGACAAAGGTCATATATAAATCAATATGAAACTGTATGAGCCAAACCTCATAGAGGCGTATGATGTTCGGATGGTGTAGTTTCTCCATGCTAGAGATCTCTCTGGACAGCAGCCTCTGGGTTTTCTGATCCAGCTTGGTTTTGTCTAGGATCTTTATAGCCACCTTGTCTGGGGATCCAGAGGGAGAAAAGTAAAATCAGTGGTCAGTGGCACATGAAACTTAATATTATAGATACATGTTTATAGAGAAATATTTTAAAGTGGTATTTATACAGAGCTAGAATATCTTATTATTGACAAGAGATGTTTAAAAATGGAAAGGTAATTTCCATTGTAAAAATAAAAGTAACCCTGTTGTGTGTATTACTATGCATGCACCCTCATTGCACAAATCTTATGAAGACAAAGGACAGGAAATATGAGCCTGGCTGCACCTAGCTAACACAGAATTGCCCCTGAAGTGTGATGCTCTGTTCTATAATTTGATGGAGGATTAGCTGCCCACAGAAACCAATTTTCTTGATTATGTTCTCCCAAGGGGTCAATTCTGACTTTTAGCCCCATCTTAAAAGGAAATGTCATTTTTTGGAAATGAAGAAAAATTGTTCTGTTCTTGCCATCCTGCAGTGACTTTAGGTCTGAGCAGCTACAGAGGGTCTTGGTGAAGATTAAATACAACAGGGACACAGAACATTGGATTAGCCACAGTTTCCAGGAATCAAATTGAACTAAATGTGAAGAAAATATAGTCAAAATTTCAAAACAAACAACTTATCTTTGCAAAACACACAAAAATATTCTACATATATGAAATTCAACTACCTGATATATTGGCCGTATGCTTTATATAATTCATGGAGATAAATAAAATAGACCTCAGGTAACTGAATACAGAAAAGTTCTTAAGTGGCAAAATGGTGTTGAGATATCTAATTGTGCCTCAGTATACATTATTCAGGCTGGTATTATGCTCCCTTTCAGCTGTGACATAGTTTTCAATAGGAGCATTTAAAATGCATCGTAGCTCATGTTGCTTTTTCAGGACAAAAAGATACCACATGCGCACACACACACACACACACACACCCAGACACTCACATGTTTTCATCCCATGTGGGGACTTTACACTGACTTGCATTCATTTCCTGGCCTTGCCTAATCACTTCCCCTTACCCGAACCTTAAACTAAATTGACAAAATTCAATGAGTTAGGAAGACCAAATCCCCATAATGTGAGTAGGTAAACAGGTTTTGTTCCCCACTGCGTGCACACACACACACACATAGCCTAGCACAAGCAGGCATACTGTAAGATAAATATTGCCCTAAAAACATAGATCACGCACACCCACATAAATTCTCCTCTCTTTGTAGCCTCTGATGAGGCATGCAGCAGTTTTAGCTGTCACTAAGGAAACTGGAGATCTCTAATCAATCCCTCTGTTAAAGGGCAGCAGACAATCTGCCTTATTGTGGCTGAATCAGCCCACTGGTCAAGCACATATCGCCTTGTTAGTGAATTACTACATACTGTAGGGACACACTTGTTAGTGTTGCAGCCCATTGATGGAAACAGCCCATCAGCCAAATTATCACTTAAATCTAGTAAAAAGCCAGAGCAGAGAGCAAATCAAAGCTTACCTAAGAATTGCATCTTTCCAGATGGACATTTTCAGCAGTGCCTTTCTTTTAGCAGTGCCTATTCAGTCAAAATGCCTTGGCTTCTATCAATACCTGGTCAGTCAATCACGTCAGTATGCCAACAATGTTTAGCGGATGTTTCACTTTGTAGCACTGTAAGTGTTGTATTGCACAGATGCATTTTATTTTATTGATGCAGTGTCTTACCTTTTGTGAGGGCATGAATTCCTAGTTTGACATGAGAGAAATTCCCACAGCCAAGTTCTCCTCGAATTTTGTAGAAGCCAATTCTTCTGCCCACTGTTAGCTCACGCACCACCCTGTGGTCAAATTACATAACCGATGTAACATAAAGTATTGTTTATTACATACTGGAGTGTAGCCTTTATAGAAAGAATTTCACCATCTGGGAAATTGCAAAAAATAAAAACACAAAAATCACAATTTATGTCATGATCATCAAATAAAAATGTTTTTTTTTTCTTCATCACTTGACCTCTACCTTTCATCCTGGCACATATCCAGGTTGAGCCTTTCCAGTGGAGTGAGGCGGCGGACGGTGGCTCCCTCATCGTCTGTGTTGATGTCAGAGCTGTCCTGGCGGCTCCAACGGGTGTACCTTTGGCCACCAGTAACCATAACTGTACTTCCAATTGAACCTCTAACAGAATCTCCATTAGAGTCCCCGTTCTCGGCCGCAGAAATTGAGCTGCTCCCAGCAGTGCCTGCTGTCCCTGGCACCCTAGAGCCTGCTGTCCCAGCCCCAGCTTCATCCCCTTCTGGGCTGCCTTCAGAGGGACAGACAGCAGTCATCCTGCAAGGGACACCCAGGGTGGAGTGGGCTGGGAGTGGTGCTGGACTGGATGCACAATAAGAAAAAAGTCCATTATTTTTGTCATTAATTTCTAGGTACATTTTAGACAATTTATTGACAACATTCTGTGAAAGGTATATCAAATATGCATGTATGATCTTTGTTGTGAGACTTATTAGCAAAAGAACTGTCCCCCATTTTTTTAAATGTGTACTGGGTAGCTACAGTGTTCTCACAAATAGAGAGCACACATAACCCACATGATGTTAAATGAAAAAGCAAAAATTAAATAGCTAGCCATGACACATTCATTATGTGGGTACTGTACTAGCTTTAATGCATAAAAACCATTTAAAAAATTATTATACCATCATAAATCCAAAAGCTGATTAAAAGCAAATTCATGTGAGACAGAAACTGGGACCTACCTTCAAATGTGTGAGCCATTTAGAAGAAAAATCCCTTGTTTATTTCCTTGTATATCAGAAAAATAGGACTGAACGTCCAGGCCATGGACCTAAGCACATGCTGCATCCAAAATTTGCCACATCTGCTGCAGCTGCAAACAGTCCTCGCCACAGTGAAATATCAGGGGTAGCCTGCCAGTTGAAAACAGCTGTAATTTTACTGCATTTCGAGAATTTCCAAAGATTGAAGCCTTTGTTTTCCTTATTTGTAGCTGTCGAAGACAAGGTGATTAGGCTGGAGATCAGCTAGACCATGTGTTATTGGATTCATGCTCACTGTTGGCCCTTCCTGAAGAGGTCTGTGGAGCTTTAATGGGCTCTTTTGAGTCTACAGGGTATAAATAGGCCGTAGGCTGAGGAGGAGGGAAGAGGAGCGGTACAGGGGGGTTGGAAAAAAGATGCTGAACAGATGATAGTGTCAGGGTATAGCCATGGGGCGCTTAGTAGCACAACCTGGAATGAAGAACAAAAGAGATGCAAAAATAAATGTCTTTTATGTTTATTTTGATGCTCACAGTTGCCATCACTTTTCTTTATGTTGTCTGACTCTTCTATTCTAATGTGTTCTTTTCAGGTTTGTTACCTACTTATGGCTACATCAAAATATTTAGCATTTTGGCAACTGTGTACATTTTTTATAGGTCAAGCATCTGTGCAAAACCATGGTATACAGGTTTTTCCACCATGTGAAATGTGAAGCATTTTGTGTGCGCATGTCAAGTGTGCCTGTGCAGTAACTGCTTGGGTATCCATTAATTTGTATTGTAATCCTTGCTTAAATTAGTACTTGTGTCCTGCTCCAAGGGTGATGCAAGCTTAGGTTGCCACGACAGCCAGAATAAACAAATCAGTGATCCTCAGCACTCTCTAACATCAAGACGATACCAACAAGCTGAAATATAAGGATGATCCAGTGGATCATTTTCATTTCTAATGCAGAGTATTATGACTGTCACTCTCGTGTGTGTGTGTGTGTGTGTGTGTGTGTGTGCGATGTGTGTGGGTTTACCATTCTGTAATAAGGTGATAACTGCTATACAGGTACATGCTATTCCAAGAATAAAGCTCTAACTACTGTATGTCCCATGAGAAAGAAAAGATAAATCTGAGGTGAAGGTGAAACCTAATTTTAAAGACATATGTATTCTCTAAAATGACAATTCCAGTCAAATAAAATAAACAAAATATGGTGTTTAGAGACTCAACCTTTATTGACACTATTTGGCTAAAAAGAAATGTGGGGAATATTTTAATTGTTTCAGAATTACATTGTAAATTGGCCTGAGACTTGATTTTTAGAAATACACTGGTTGTGAAATACTGACATTTGATGGCAATGGTGAAGAAGTAATAAACAAAACAAAAAGAATATGGTTTTTGGCGACTGATTTCTGTCACTATTATGCAAAATTTCATAAAGTGAGTTAGGGTGTTCAGGAGACACCCCAACCATGCATCTTGATATTATAGAAGATGAATGAAGGAGGAAATCAAAGCACTTCTCTTTAGTCACACCTACAGTCTCCGAGCCTTCAAACACCTTCCTGCCATTGTTCCGTGAATATTTCAGCATTGATATGAGGCAACCTAAAAGGACTTGCTAAGAGAGGAGAGGCCTCCACTTCACAAAGCAACAAGCCCTGAATACCAGCCTTTTATGTGTACAAATAAAAAGAATAAAGAAGCACCATGCATGAGATAAATGCAATAAATAATGAGAGCAGCGCATGCAGACAAATGGGAGAAACTCATCATCTGGCAAATTGAGTTTTTCATTTGTAGATCAATAATCACTTAATGTTATTATTAAAAACTGGTTCATATGCCATGTGATATAACCACTACAAAGTTAAATGACTTATAAGAGACACTGCCCTGTAGTTTGTTGTTTTCAATGAAAATATCATCTAAACATTATAAATATATTGCTAACATTACTTTATCAAAGAGTGAGACACCTGCCTTGTTGATTAAAGTCATTTTAAATAGCTATCTGGATCTACTGATACTTACTTCAAGTGGAGTATCTCCACAGAGGGTCTGCAGAGGAGTATAGTTACCCACTTCGTGCATGGCTTCCATTATATAACAGATCTACCGGGTTGCTTGGTGACAGACACAGGCCAAGCTTTGTTTGCTTTTTCTTTTTTTCAGGCTTAAGATTAGGCATTAACTGGCAATGAGTGTCAAGCAGAGCACTGCTGTGTTTACAGGTATACGAGCTGCATTGAGCCTGAGCGTACCCGTGTTAATTATGTGCACGAGTGGACTGATAGATTTATACACACACCAACTCACACACAAATAAAGAACACTACAGTGTAGCAGTGCAAGACTTAGGAAGCCGACAAATACAGACAGGTGACAAATTAAAGGAAAAAATGATTATTGAAGCTCTTCCAGTGACACATGGTGGCCCAGCACCTCACTAAGTTGCTTCTTCCTTTCATTTGTCACCTGTCTGTGTATCTTACTCATGCACGTTTAAATAAAACTGAAATCAATGCATAAACAAGCCTAAGTCATTTGAATCATTCTGTGTGCCAAGAAGAATGATCAGAGATGAAAAGGTTACAGCTTTATAAAATTGCTTTGTTTGATTTATTCTCTGTTTAAAATGTGCTTTAGTGTGTTGTTTGGCTGCTGGTCAGAAAAAGTAAGACATCTTAACTGGTTTAGTTAGAGAAAATGTCTATAATAAACACATATTTGTTGTAGAATTTAGTTAGTTAACACAAGGCTATACTACTTGAAAAGACAAGGAGAGATATTGTGGAATCCTGTTGTTTTATTAACAGTATTTTCAACACTCCCCATACAAAGACTAAATCCAATACTGGCACTACTCACTGTTACTGTCAGTCTTGGGTTATCTTATTTGTCTCCACTATAGATCTCCATTGTTGTTCAAAAACAATTAAAAACACAGTATTGACATGTTTCCTCATTACAAAACACAAGACCCTAGGATTTTGCAAATATTGCCCTGAAGGCTTCAAACTGCCAGTTTTTTTTTTTTTACAGCGCCTGAAGTAAGCAAGAGTCAAACATCAGTGCACAAGATCTCTTAATTTTCCTAACAAATATCAGGGTTTTGTGTTTTGTAATGAGGAAACATATCACTCAGTGCAGCAGTGTGTTTCACTGATGTGTTTATAATTGTTTTTGAACAACAATGGGGGCCTATGGCATAGGCGAATAAGCTGATTCAGGACTGACTTACTGACAAACACTAAGTAGTACTGAGTAGAGATAAATCACTGTTGGTTTTAGTCTATGTATGGGGAGTTGATAATACTGTTATATAGAAAATGACCAGCCTTATGCTTTAAAAGATGCACAAATGCTCTGATTTTGCTGTAGAAAAACACAACTGCAACCTTAAGGTGAGTAACATTTCTCAACAGCAGAACATCTGAGAGAATATCTCAAACCAAATAGGCTGTGTTTAAATATTAGTATTTTAACATAAGGCTATGCTGTTTATCATAAAGAAGACAGTGAGTCTACAAACAGCCATCCCTTAATCAGAAAACACAATCAGCTATGCCAAGTAGGCCTATGGGTCCTTAACTCAGGAGACAGTCAATCATCTGTCTGACGATTGCTGAAGGGAAGGAGGGAGGTTTGCCTGGTGCAGTATGCTGCTGATCAGACTGCTAGCATCAGCAACCTCTTCACACACTAACAAGGGAAAACACGAGAGCTCAGCCACAGCAGCTGTGGAGCAAACATCTCTCTCTCGTTCCCAAACCTGTGTGCTGCTTCTCACATCCCCCTGTCTGTAGAAGAGGTGGTCCTCTCCATTTTGCCTCTAAGAAGCCCCTTACACTTTACATCCATTCCCTAAGTCCAGCTTGTGCTTGCATCCCATTCTCTCTTCTTCCTCTGCCATTATGCATTCAGGTACAAAGCCAGAGAACACACATTCTTCAGACAGGCACATGTACAAGCATGCTCATGTAAATACATATGACGAGTGGCACACAGACAGCAAACTCTCCACACAAAGCTACTCAGTGTGTTAATTGAGAGGCATGACTGAGAATAAAGAACTCAACACTGAAAGAGCTTTGACAGTGAAGACTATGGGCCCTAGGAACAGAGGCAGGCCTTTCTGGAATCTATGGGGCAAATATTTCACATTTCCAGAAAAACAAAACAAAAACAAAAACCCACACACAAGCACACTGAGCTCCCTTCGCTGCAGACTGACACACACACACACACAGTCCAAACTGAAGCAGCACAGGCCAGACACAAAACCTGGCGTTCCAAGTGCTCAAATGAAATTCATGATAAAATACATGAGCAGGACACAATACTCCTTTCACACCCAATTTAAAATTTTGAATATACATTTTACTTTTATCTTTTTACGTAGCATGATTCCTTCTTATTCATCATGTTAGAGTAGATTGTATTAAAAGTTCATCACACATTTGTTAAGTACATCTTGGAGTGCAACAGAGAGCTGTAGACATCTCTGAGTATGCAGGGAGTACAATAACACTGTATCAATGCACTAGACACTATAAATCCTGCAGCTAGGGCTTCAAATCTATTTGGTCATCTATTTCTTCCTGCTTTACAGAGCCGCCTGAGTTTGCATATTATTCGCTTTCAGCATTTCAAAGAGGTTTGCATCAAAGAAAACCATATGAAGCACACGTTTCATGTGCTAACTGTTTGGCCATCAAAAGAATAAAAATCAAGAACAAATTACATAAACTGGTCTTGGAAAGAACTATTTTTGCTTCAAAAACATGTTAATATATTCAATTTCCACTCCAGGTCTGCACTGAGAATAATGACTAAGGCATATTTGAAAAGCTTACCTTTGCACTTCAATACATTATCGGTTGCTTAATTTTGGAATTAGGTATTCTATTACACAGTTTCCAGTTATTTACATCCTGGACTAAACCACAAAAACAAAGACTACAGTTTATTGTTTGCTTAAAGACACAAGACACAAAATAGCCCTGACAGCAAAACTGAATAAGCCGTAACCCAGTGTATTACCACTGTGACAGTTCTAGTTTTAGACTGTGAATTTCCTTTCCATGTAGCAACAGTCAAGCTTTTGAATAGTTTAACAAAGCTTTTCTGACAAACAAACTTGTGATATGTGTCTAGAACCGTTTAATAAAACTACACCTAAAAGCAATCTATTGCCCCCAAGCCTTCCAGATGAAGAAGATGGCAGCAAACAAACCTGCTAACCCCATCAGTCAAACTTTGATGGGACAAAAATAATTTAGGTTATGAATTATACTGCATAAAAACAAATCAAATCCCCCAAAGGTACAGCAGGAGCTAGAGCCAAACATCTAGCACTAGCTGTCTGCTCAGCGCAGAAAAAGAGATTAGACTTATTATGGCTCTCTAAAGTTGAACTATTACGCGCGTTTGCGTGCGTCGCGTTTGTGCGTAACTGCCAGGTGATGCGCTAATCCTTTTCAGAAATGATGCATTGGTTCTAAAGACTACAATCACTGCAGAATAGGAATACAATAGAGCATAAACCGCGAAATAAAGTCAATTAAAACATAAATTATGAGCCACATTCTTGTATAATTCATATCATACAAGCCCTAAAGAGATTAATGTTCAAGGTATGTCAACGCCGAGTCTTGTGACTGCGATGTTTTAGAATTTAAAAATGGATTTTGGCAAGCTTTCCGAAGAGAAACCACCTTTCGGGTAAGCAAATGTGGTAGTTCGTCAATTAAGTGATTTGTTTATCCGTGTTCCGTGTCAGTCAACAGTTTAAATCTGGTCGCTGAAGGCCATTCTTTCAGAGCCAGGGCATTTCATTTCAGAATAACATAAGCACAAAAAGACCACGTTACATTTGTGAATCAGTCTTACTTGCGTTAATATCTCCGTGCGCCAGCGTAGACCAGCTTTACCGACCTCACTGTGAAATCATCTCCGCTATCCGGTGACATTGAACGCATTTGCTCTGCAGCACTTGCTCCCCGGTTCAGTGTCTTTTGTGGAGGAAATCCGCTTGACTGGCAGGTGAAACGACGAATCAGCGCCGGCCCAATATGTCCGCCGTGCATCGTTTATCCAATGACAAGCAACAATTACAGCCAGGGGCCGCAGGATCCATGTAGTTCAGTACCATAGGAGCTGTCCAGAGCAGTAAAGGTGAAGGGACGCACCAGGTAACCTTACCTGTCACGCACAGCAGAGGTTCAAGGTAGGGTCAGAGGACCAAGTGGGGTCTGACTGTTAACAGGTGCCCAGATAAATGGTTACTGCTCTCTGGTAAAACATACAGGCTACGTTACCGTTTGTAAGGTCGGGTTCCTTGGGATTTAAAACCTCATCATATGAAGTTCAGTGTAAATGCTTCAGTCTAAACTCTTGGAAATTATAACTTGAGAAACTAATGCACATACACCTTGTTGTAAAACAGCCCTGAGAGATTTCCCATTAACCAGTTAGGGTGAGTAACTTCTAGTAACTCTACATCCCAGTGCAACTGCTATGCCAGCATCTTAATAATAATCTTCTGAAAAAATAAACAGCTTTGTAAACCAAAATGTATGGTTTACCAGCACTGGCTTGCATTACACCAACTTCCTCAAATCTACATCAACTATTTAGTCACTTGGGGGCAGTGGAAACAAGCTGTAAAACCAATATTAATATACAATCCGTTACCTTATAAAGCTGTGAATTTACACATTCAGCTGATGTGGAGCAACTTTCATATTTGTTCCGAGTCCCTCCTGCTCTGGCCTGGTTTACATCCTTCAGGAGATACCTGGTGCATGCAAGACTTGTTTTGGAAATCATGTTTTATTCCATATCTGAGTATTTCTTACAGAAAGGCCAAATGTTAATTAGAAAACACACCTGAACAAGTGCAGCATTTCCACTGAAGAACGTCAGTAGCATACAACAGCTGTTGTTATATGAGCTGCAACAAGAACAGTTCATTCATTGGCAAGTGACTCAAACTGAAAGAAACAAAATATAAACTTGAGGCAAAGTAAAAAAAAACAAACAAACAAAGAAAACATTAAAATAGACCGATGAAGCACTGAAGAGTCATCGGCAATATGGGACATGATGCCAAACACTTTTAAAATAAATACAGCAACCTTGGCAGAAACCTTTTTGTCCATATATACATATATCAAAAACAGAGGGTCATACAATGTGATGACAGACAGAATGATATACTAAGGTGACATTCTGTATACCACATGCAGTTTTCTGTATAAAAACTAAGATGTCAGCTACAGGATAACACAGGCGTCCAGGACTGAACGAATGTCCTGTGGATTATCAACAACCTTTTTTTACACTCTCATACAACCACTGCTTGCTCTGCTTCCTCAATGTTCACTGTCTCCCCTTCCAGCTCTACTTCCACCTGAGAGTTCACCACCTGCTGTCCATCAACTTCAGTTGTTGTCACGTGCACCACCTGGAAATGCACCCCAGCCTGCTTTAACCTCTCCATGTCCTCCTCGCACATCTCCGCCACCCCTCCATCCTCCATCACAACTGTTGTGGTCTCCTCCATCTCCATCATATCTACAGGCTCCACTGTGACATGTTCGACCTGAACTCCATCATCCAACAGAACTGTTTCATCTCCCTCTATGCTCTGCGTTGCTATGGCAGAGTCTGTGATGACCAGTTCTAAACTTGATTTGTCCTCAATAGAATGGACATCTCTGAGGTGGGCCTTTAGCTCTTTGGGTTGGGTGAACCACATGTCACACATGGTGCAGTGGTTGGGCTTGACTCCTGTGTGGCTCACCAGATGGTCTTTAAACTGGTCCCAGCTGTTGAACACACTGCTGCAGACCTGACGGAGGAGGAGAAAACAGTAGGTCACTCTTACAGAAAAAAACAAAGGATCATCATTCTTCTTTCTTTTGAGCAATGTATAAAAAGAACTGGAGCATAAACAACAAAAACTAGATTCACTGGGAGATAGGTCAACAATATCTGGCCTATAGTGAAGTGAATGTTAAGTTAATTAAATCAGAAGAAAATATTTGACTGAGACATCCCTAATGTAAAGGGAATTAATCAAATGTAAATGAATGTGTTGCCATTTAGATCCCAGATACAGTTTATACTGTTAACTAAATTTCCCAAGGTAAACCAACCCAGTATAAAACAACTACATGACAACATATCAGTACATCAGTCTGCACACTAAAGGAGGCATATATCAGATTGTCTATGCATTATGTCTGACAAAATACATTTTCAAAATGTGAACAAAAATATTCAGAATTGTGTTTTTCTATGGTAGGCTCTGCACAGATAGCTTTGATTCTGGAAGAGCTGTACCTGGCATTCATAGAGTTTCTTGCGTCCTTTCTTGGCTCCGGCCCCATTCTGGCAGGCCGCCATGTGGCACTTCAATGTGCTGTTCCTTGCAAATCGCTCATGGCAGTCTGGACACTCATAGGGCTTTTCACCTAAACTCAAAGACAGACACTTCATTTAATGAGAGGCATGTAACAACAAGGCTGCAGGACAAATAAGGTAAAGTACTAGACTGTATATTTCTTTTACATAAACAGACTGAAGTCAACCAGCTTTATTTTTCATTCTCACCAGTGTGCTTCCGCAAGTGCTCCTTAAAGTGGCCGAAGTGGTCAAAGTGCTTTTTACAATATTCACAAACATGTACTTTCTTATAGGGTTTGTGATTTCTCGACAGCTCCTCTGCATCAAAATGAAACGTGCTGATGTGCTGCTTCAGAGCACCCTCCCGTGTGTAGGCTTTACCGCAGTGGTTGCACACATGCGGCTTTTCCAGTGAGCCCAAGTGTGTTTTCAAGTGTTGTTTGAGGTGGTAGTACAACTTGAAGCTGCGGTCACACTTGGTGCAGCGAAACATGTTGTCCACTTGGGAAATCTGGACCTCTACAACCTCAACATTCTCTAACACCTTGGAGGCAGTCACCGTTTCCTCCTGATACGCTATCTCCTGCTGAGCAAAAACAGGAATAACACATTTTCACATCAATCCTTTCACATCAAAAGTCTAATATACAGAGTTTACCCACTAATTACCAGAGCAATGTCTTTTAATAAAAAAGTCATTCTCGAAGTCATAATTATACTGTACCTCTTCCTTCTTCATCACCTGCACTGTAGGTTCCCCTTGCTGATATTTGCTAGTTATGTCAGCAAGAAGAGCCAAAGCAGAGTCATCGGACGCTGCCTGAGCATTCTTTGCTGCATCAACCACCTCCTCCAGTCCCGACTCCTCCAGCTCAATGGCACCATCCGCTATCACCTCAATTTCCACCTAGAGAACACAGAAAATGAAATGTGTGTACCAAGTTCACTTAATGCATTACAGAATCCTAAGCATGAATTTTAGTAATAAAAAAACAGTTACTGAAATTTCAACCAATTATAATCAAGTACAAGTAATATCCCACAAAGTTATATTAATATCATTGTGACCATCAGCAACACACTTACCTGCTCCCCTTCCACTGAGGGTAGGGTTTCTGTAATCACATTAGATGTCTCAGCAATCTTCCTCTTTTTACCTTTGCTCTTCACCATGAGTGAAGGACTCTCATTTATCCTGCAAGAGAATATGAACTCTTACTGAGAGGTAACAATGTTTATACTTACATGAAGGAGTCCTCAAACTACTTTCTTTGCAGCTCATAAAATATAAAGCACATAAATTCGCAAAGTTCTGGCAGTGACATAATTTAGCTTCTTCAGCAATGCTAGTAACAGGTTAACTGTATGCAAGTCTCACTTATTGTTGAGTGCCTTGATGGCTTCCTGCATCTGGAGGTATTCAGCAGCTTTCCAGACATCATAAGCCTCCTCTTCTCCAGCCACACCTAGTGTGGCTGTGTAAGTGAATTCCATCAGCTGGCGAAAGGCTGTGTTGCTCACTCCTGTTTGAATATGACGGCAATTATTATGGGTAAAAGCTGTTCTATGTAACACAGTTGAAAAGACTGGAAAATATATCTCTAGCTGCAATTCTAGGCTGGGAAACAGAAGTAACCCCAGGAAGAGCAACTGAGCAGGCAATCAGTCAAGCTGGCACACTGGTTGACATTATCTTATTGCACATATATTGGTATCATACATGTCAGTCAGTAAGTAAGTAACAAGGAGATGCAATACAGAAATGCCACAATAGGTTTGAGGTCATTTAAACAGTGTTACCCTTAAGAGCTCTAACAGTCTATTTCTCAAATGTAAAATGTAGCGCTGAGCATGTATCTTGGTCAAAACCTAAACAAAAAAAAAGGATTAAGATTATTTGTTTATCCTTTCTGTTAATGTTAAAGAAAAACTATCAGCAAGAATATCATCAGATTATTTTTACTCTGAAATATTTATACAATTCGAAAAATCAGTTATCAATGGGGTTATACTTAAAATGATTTATGTCAAAGTAAATACTCTTAAATTTTCAGTTATAATCATTAATTTTGTTAGACTGCCTGTGCACATAATTACATATTAACAGTGAAAACACATGTAATCCTGGAATGAATTATACAATGAACGTTGATAAAAAACTGTTTGGGTAATAAACTTAGCATCAACAGTGTGTCGATTTCTAAAGAAGAGTTTTTGGTCTCCTAATATTTCCTTTTCCAGAATACCTTCTATCTCCACCAATGGCTCCTGAGTAAAATCCTGAAAGAACTTGTGGAAGAACTGACTGCATGCTGCCAGCACTGCTTTATGAGCTCTGAACTGGTGCCCTGAAAAAGATAGACATGAGACGTGGTGCTTAGGAATTTCACAAAGACATCATAGAGATGATCTACAGTGTATGCCTACTAACCATCCACAATCAAAGTAATGTCTGTGAACTGGTCCAGCTGTCGTTGTTCATTAAGTTTGTCCATCATGACTTTGTAATGTGCTGGGTATTCACTGCCTCCATCCAACTCCACCTCACCCGCCATTATTCACCTTATCTTTCTCTGCAGGGGAAGAAAGAAAAGGTACTTTTTTTTAGAAAATTAACACAGCTATCACCAGACATGCAAGAATGCATCCTGTCACTTTATTTAATCTGATTTCCAGATTACATTTTTCTCCATTGTTTTGGTGCATTGTTAGAAATAAATAGTTTTGAGAATATTTTACTCTAAAAGCCACAAACTCAATACAGCCAAAAGATGGCCAATGTTTTTTTAAGCACACAGTACATCACACTATGGGTTTACACCTGCACACAATAGTCAAACTGGACCTCAGTGTCCAATATGACAGTCTGAAAGCTGGACAACAGCTGCACCAGGTGCATTTCCCATCTTGCATTGGCACAACCCTACATCATATTTCTCACTGTCTTAGGTTTCACAGTTTTTTGCCAACATCAGTTCAGCCTTTAAAAGTGGCTATGAAATGATTAAATATCCTAATATTTTGTACCTCTACACGTTATTACACAGTGACTATGTAGACACAGAAGAAGCAGAAGACAGGTGAAATATGCACCCTCTGTACTATTGTACTTAAAGAAACTGCATACACTGCAGAGGGAACTGTGTGACGACAACCGGATATCATTAAAATGTTAAATGAATGAATTTTAAATTAAACTACAATGTCACTGACATATGCTGGCCTAGTCAAAACTACAGTGACCTTTGAACTTAAAAGTTTCATAACTGTGCTCTCAGCACAGCTTACATCCGCAGTCACCTGACTGGTTGAACTCTGAAGAAGTTTACAGTTTTTTATATATACTTAAACTGCTGATTAGATTACTATCTCTTTAATTCAGTGTTACACAATGATTGACCTTTCACCTAAAGCTGGCTAGCAAGTTTTAGCTAGAATGTAAATATGTCTCCAGACTGACATGGAAAAAATCATGTAAAGCTTTAAATTAGTTTCAGTACCTGAAACATTTTGTGGTTCTTAATCTCTCCAAAATCTCTGCAGAATGAACTTCATCATTTTACATACTGACTGTGAGCTATAATCTCCTCTTTTAATTGTTTGGCTTGCCCTAAGCTTTAAGAATATCATTCGCTAAATAATGATCTCCCATGGTCTGTACTAAATATTTCAATATTAATTTTTAACTAAATTTTCTGTTTGTTATTAAACTGCAGGATACTTTCTTAGGGATACTTGAAAAATGCCACTTGTGCATATTGAATGAGTCCTGTGTATCCGTGCTTGTGGACCTCCCAGAAACATACTGGACATTGACCAAAATCCCACCCTATGTCCTTTTTCGCTTCTACTCTTGTTGTGCTGACAGCAAAAAGCAGTGTTGCACAATGTTCTTCCCTGTTTTTGAAGATTCATAATACATCTCTGTAATATGTTTTACAATGTAAAAACATTCCATTTGATTTACAAGGCAAATGAATGCACTGTCTACTGTACTATCTACTTTAAACTGACATATCTTAACCAAGAAATGTGTGACGACAACCGGATATCATTAAAATGTTAAATGAATGAATTTTAAATTTTGACCACACAATCTCTGTGCACTTGGGGCAAACATGCATCTAAACAACGAAGACGGAAGGAACAAAGTTATATTGGGGGCAAATAAAACAAAAGCAGATATGTAAAAGATGCTTCATATGGTAACAAAATTGCACAGAAAATGAGAATCAAAGTGAGGCCCACGAGAGGCGCATCACTATGGCAAAGTTTTATAAAAGCGTCCGAAACAAAACGTGCGCATACGAAAATCGCAGGAGCGAATCATGACGTGCCAGAAAACCGGTAACGTTATCTTTAAACCACTGATCCGACCCAAGGATGGTTCAGCTAACAGCTTTGCTAGCCCCGCTCGTTGTCAACGTTAGCTTAACTAGCAAGTTCAATCTTGCACCCCACCGAAGAACAAAATAAGCCATTTCAAGTAGCTGAGAAATATATGTAATCAAAAACCAACTTACCAGGAGTAGATATATTAATGTATTCGTTTAGATAGAGGAACACGAAGAAAATAAACATCCCACAACCCCAAAGTCTTACAGGTAACAGGCCTCTTAGCACGTTCGCCATTTCGTGTTTGACAATCAACATTACGTCATCAAACCGCGCATTAAAATACACTTTTCTGAGAGGGATTACCTAATTGTAATCGCCGTGGGCAAAAATATGCGTCAAAAACCTTCGGCACACATACCTCAAGTTTGGTTACGCTGCGTCAGAAAGCTGTTTTACGATAATATTTCCCTCGACGCATGTACAGCTGTTCTACACTCGTTGCTCCTAAAAGGGCGGCCGTTCAACCCTCGGGCCTCGGACTCCCAGAAACCTTTGCGAAGTCAGGGACGCCGAGCAGTGTTGCTTAGTGACAGCGCTGAGTGACGTTCTTTTAGACTACTATGAATTTGATTTACAAGGCAAATGAATGCACTGTCTACTGTACTATCTACTTTCAACTGACATATCTTAACCAAGAAATGTGTGACGACAACCGGATATCATTAAAATGTTAAATGAATGAATTTTAAATTTTGACCACACAATCTCTGTGCACTTGGGGCAAACATGCATCTAAACAACGAAGACGGAAGGAACAAAGTTATATTGGGGGCAAATAAAACAAAAGCAGATATGTAAACGATGCTTCACATGGTAACAAAATTGCACAGAAAATGAGAATCAAAGTGAGGCCCACGAGAGGCGCATCACTATGGCAAAGTTTTATAAAAGCGTCCGAAACAAAACGTGCGCATACGAAAATCGCAGGAGCGAATCATGACGTGCCAGAAAACCGGTAACGTTATCTTTAAACCACTGATCCGACCCAAGGATGGTTCAGCTAACAGCTTTGCTAGCCCCGCTCGTTGTCAACGTTAGCTTAACTAGCAAGTTCAATCTTGCACCCCACCGAAGAACAAAATAAGCCATTTCAAGTAGCTGAGAAATATATGTAATCAAAAACCAACTTACCAGGAGTAGATATATTAATGTATTCGTTTAGATAGAGGAACACGAAGAAAATAAACATCCCACAACCCCAAAGTCTTACAGGTAACAGGCCTCTTAGCACGTTCGCCATTTCGTGTTTGACAATCAACATTACGTCATCAAACCGCGCATTAAAATACACTTTTCTGAGAGGGATTACCTAATTGTAATCGCCGTGGGCAAAAATATGCGTCAAAAACCTTCGGCACACATACCTCAAGTTTGGTTACGCTGCGTCAGAAAGCTGTTTTACGATAATATTTCCCTCGACGCATGTACAGCTGTTCTACACTCGTTGCTCCTAAAAGGGCGGCCGTTCAACCCTCGGGCCTCGGACTCCCAGAAACCTTTGCGAAGTCAGGGACGCCGAGCAGTGTTGCTTAGTGACAGCGCTGAGTGACGTTCTTTTAGACTACTATGAACCGGGCAGTACCAGAACTGATAATAGCATAATGATTTAGCTCATTTACATCACATCCATGCAACAATTTCTTTTACGGAAACAATTCAAATGCATCCTCCCTTCCAAAATAAACCCAAGAAGCTAGATAATGTGTCAGGTCCTGTTAATGTATGAAATTGTGTTCACTTCAAGTAATGTAGACCTACTATTTGATGCAGATAACAGTTTATGTATTCCAGGTTCTGATAAGCATTGGTGAAAGAGAGATTTACCTTAGTAAAAGTGCTAGTATCAGACTATTAAAATCTACTATGTGATAAGTCCTAAATATCAAACATCTTCACATTTGCAGTTCAGAGATAACATATGATAGAACTTTATCCATCCTATAAGGAAACTTGGATATAGTGAGAGAGAAAATGAGAGAGAGAATATGCCATATGCTAAACCAAACAAATATTCATAGTACATAAATATAAAGTTTAAAATATATGTATAAAAGTTTGAAGAATAATCCTTGTCAGTGTGCAGTGCAGTATCACAACAAGAACATCAACAAGACACGTGTAAATTATTAAACATTTTTATATTCTGAAGAGGTTGATCAGGCATTGTGCTGTCTGTATCACATTTTGTGTTAATAATATACTGTGACTTGGTGTGGCTTCATATTATCAGTTAACATCCTTTGAACCTGACTAACTTGCATTCTTAGTTCATACAAGTCAGTGTGACCTGATAACAGAAACATACCTTAGTGCCAGACACTGTAAATGAGTAGTAGTCCTGCATAGTCCTGTCACATATCATACACCTCACTGCCCTGACCAAGTGTTTACAGACAGTGATACCCACTGTTTTTCTGTTTTATGTTTTATGTTGTAAGTGCCCACCACAGCCTCCATCTGATTTTCTGTTCCCTGTTTGTATGCGCCCTGATATATCGTTATCTCAAACTTAGTTTGTACTATTTGTGGTGCTTCTTCTATTTACAGTACTCAGTACTGCTGGTGACATTATATCCCCCAGAGTAAAACCAGCCACCAAGACAACTGACAGTATGTGGCTCGTATGTTCCTGATGGAACTGCTTGAATCAGGACAGACAAGCAGAAGGGAATACATTTTTTCACTTGTTTCCAGAACCATCCTGCAGTAGTGAATATATAGAGACACACAAGAGGTGAACACAATGCAGAAACACTTTCAAGATAATGCAACGCAGTCCAACAACATTGCAAAATACACCCTAAAACTGACCACAGAGATGAAGAAACCATAACAAAATTCTGCAAACATAGAACGTACTGTATGGCTATTTTATTAGATTGTCTGATATCAGGCTGCTCATTACTGTACTGCTCATTATACTTTCAGATACTACTTTAACACATATGTGTGTTATTTAATTTCTTGTTAAACCACAATGTCACTGACATATGCTGGCCTAGTCAAAACTACAGTGACCTTTGAACTTAAAAGTTTCATAACTGTGCTCTCAGCACAGCTTACATCCGCAGTCACCTGACTGGTTGAACTCTGAAGAAGTTTACAGTTTTTTATATATACTTAAACTGCTGATTAGATTACTATCTCTTTAATTCAGTGTTACACAATGATTGACCTCTCACCTAAAGCTGGCTAGCAAGTTTTAGCTAGAATGTAAATATGTCTCCAGACTGACATGGAAAAAATCATGTAAAGCTTTAAATTAGTTTCAGTACCTGAAACATTTTGTGGTTCTTAATCTCTCCAAAATCTCTGCAGAATGAACTTCATCATTTTACATACTGACTGTGAGCTATAATCTCCTCTTTTAATTGTTTGGCCTGCCCTAAGCTTTAAGAATATCATTCGCTAAATAATGATCTCCCATGGTCTGTACTAAATATTTCAATATTAATTTTTAACTAAATTTTCTGTTTGTTATTAAACTGCAGGATACTTTCTTAGGGATACTTGAAAAATGCCACTTGTGCATATTGAATGAGTCCTGTGTATCCGTGCTTGTGGACCTCCCAGAAACATACTGGACATTGACCAAAATCCCACCCTATGTCCTTTTTCACTTCTACTCTTTTTGTGCTGACAGCAAAAAGCAGTGTTGCACAATGTTCTTCCCTGTTTTTGAAGATTCATAATACATCTCTGTAATATATGTTTTACAATGTAAAAACATTCAATTTGATTTACAAGGCAAATGAATGCACTATCTACTGTACTATCTACTATATACTGACATATCTTAACCAAGAAATAGTTGTCTACTCCTCAATGAAGGAATTTGTTTGACTGCCAGTTACTACCAAACATTTTCCATTAAAAAAATGTTTGGTTTCCTGTCATCTAGGGGATTTCATGCACTGTGATTTTCTTTTACTTGAGAAAAGTGTAGGCATCAGCACACAGCTGGGACTGAACTTTGTCCTCCATTCAGTGAGAAAAACAACAGGCAGAGTATAAAAGGGGGGAGCAGTGGGAGAAGACTTGTTTTTCTTTAAGAAGCTGCAGTAACTTGGAGCTGAGGAGAACGAAGGCAATTTTAACCAGAAGGTAAATGACAGAATTCATTACCCTTTATCCATTTACCTAAAATGTAATAAACACCGAGAAATCTGTCTTTTTTATGTTATGATAAACAGACACATGACCTAAAAATATTTTGCAGTGCAGTATATTTGAACGTGTTGCAAATGCAAGTATTTTCATTGTAGCTGAGGTGTATCAGTTTATATTACTTCAACCAGCCACTGAACAACATTTTACATTATTTAACTTTTCTTGCTGTTGTGCATGTGGTAATATAGGCTACTGCAGGAACTTTAGACATTTGCTTTCAATATTCAAGCATGCTTCCTGACCATATGCTGTTTCTTTGTCTTTATTGTGTGTATTAATGAGTTTAAATTTGTATAAAACAGCATGAGCTCAGATTTAGAAGCTTCAAATAAACTGCTTTGTTCAGTCTGCTACAGTAGTCACAAAGTCCGGTCCAGTCCGGTCAGCATGAAAAGACTTAACAATCTGGGAGCAAAATTAGGACGATATGGATAATGTAAAACTTGATCTGACCTTTTGCACAATCCTATCACTTGTAAGTGCTGAATTTGACTCAAACTCTAGTGTTCCCTCCTCCCTCTTCCTCCTCTTTAACCTCCTGCTGTCTCCTTTCTCTACTTCTCCCTCCCCCACCACTATCCCCTTCTTCGTGTTCAGCAGATCGGGGCAGTGAGGAGGCACCACAGTGATGTGGGCGTGCCTCAGCCTTCTCCTCCCTCTCTGCCTGCTCCATGGGGGCAGAGCAGAGAGTGAGGGGGTTGGGCCTCGCTGTCAACTGCCGCCAGCCTGGAACATAGGGGAGGTGGAGCCCATGAAGGGGACAATGGGCCAGGTGACGGTGGTGGCTCTTTTGCAGGCCAGCTGCCTGTTCTGCCTGGTGCAGGCTTCCAGGTCTGTTCTGATCATGTGTCCTTTGCTTTGGTCCATTCAACAAAAAATGTTTTACATTAAAATGCACCACGACAGTCCTAAACCTGTGGCAAGGCATGACATTCACACTCCTTGGGTAGTCAGAAAGCACTACACAAATGACATTAGAAATCAATGTCAGTTAAATCTTAAGGCCCATTTTATAAGGCATGCCAACTTGGCAGCAAGGTATAACATGTTCAAACCAGGCTCTCTTATGCAATTCTTCTCTGTCAAAGCACTGAATCTTGTTCACACTTGTGTGATAAACAGACTATGCAGAAAAGCTTTATTAACAACTTTCCTATTTGGTAACTGGTTTTTAAAGTCATGGTCTCTGAATTCACTTCTCTGAGCAGAATGGACAGCCTGCACCAGATGATGGAGAGTCAGGGCCTGAAGAATGTGGCTTACATGGTGATTAACCACCAGGGGGAGCAAGCACAGCTCCTGCACCCTATGCTGGCACAGAGAATGTCAGAGAACATCACACTGTACAAACAGGACCAGCAACAGGTTGATGTCTGGAAGACACTGGGTGGACAAAAAGATGACTTTCTCATTTATGACAGGTTGGTTACTTGTAATAAATAGTTCATTCACATTTTTCAGGGGAAAACAAAAGCAACAGTTTTTCTTTTCTCTTTCTTCTATTTTTTATTTCCACTTTGTCCGTTATTGTTGCCATCTATACTTAACCTCACCATGTTTTTCAATCCCTTTGCTGTCAGATGTGGCCGTCTCACCCATCACATTTCTCTTCCATACTCCATCATTGGACAAGGCCATGTTGAGGGCGCCATCAGAGATACTTACTGTAATCGCATATGTGGGGACTGCACACATGAGGTATAGATGATACATAACTGCCCATGTATCCATTAATTAAAAAAAAAACATTACTCTACAAATAATATGCAAATAACGTGCTAGTAACACATTCAACTAAAAATAAGTTTAATCAATTTCCTTTGGCTCTGTTGCCATTTCTCCTTTTCTGATTTCTCTGCAGAGCACTGAAACACCAGAAGAGTGCAAAGGGAAAGCAGATGTACAGCCTGATGCGGATGGTACCCCAGCTATAGAGCACAACACTGGACATGGTCACCATCATGGACATCACCATGGTCATGGCCATGGCCACCATGGGGATAATAGCGGTTTTCATCATGGTCATGGCCATGATCATAACCATGGCCATCACCATGGAGGTGATGATGTTGCTGGCCAAGGCCATGACCATAGACAAGTTGGTGGGGTGTCACAAAGGCAAGAACATTTTGATTTAGGCCAGATGCAGCAAGCCGTGCTCACTCAACAGATGTTACAGGAGGCCCACAGAGCCCCTGTAAGACCTTGAGCATCAGAGAGGGCAAGGTGAAAGTCAAAGCACAGCTGACAGTGGACAGCAGGCTCTGACAATGAAGCCTCTCCTAAGATCAGCTGATGCTGACACTGACGCAGGCTGTTTGGCGATGCAGGGAGTGAACAGCCGGTCGGTCTCTGACACTGTAATGAGGCGCTGCCCGCCTCCTGACAGTGACACGGACTGATTGGTGATGCAGCCAGTAATGTTAGGGAGACCTGACAGTGACGCACACCTCCTGCTGACTGACAGCAGCCTCAGCCAAACCAATGAGCCTGACCCCCAGGTGTTGTGAGCTGAGGATGAGAACAGCTGTAAGCTGGCTCTGATAACAGTTTCACATTAACACCAGCCAACACCTTCAGGGCCAAGTGCTCTTTTTTTACCAACAAGTATTACCCTGGGAGAGGGCGGGGCACTTCCTGACAGCATGGATATTGGACAGATAAACAAGTGAACAAGTGGAGTCACACTAATAAAGATCAAATAAGGTAGCTAACTACATCAGCTAACTTGAGTGTGTCTTAAAGAATATATGTTGTGTTTCACCATGTCTGTCAGTGGATTGCTCGCATCCTTTCTCAGGAGTGTCTGTGGTTGTCATGTTCATAAACTGCCTTCTCCATTTTGCTCTCTCCATCCTTTATGAAACCAGGTGCAGAAACTATGTTCTAGTGGCGTCTGTATGAAATCAGGCAGGAGAGAGAGGAGAGGGTAATTTCAGAACATGATAAAGACTTAAAACACTTTCACATTCAGTATGAAAGAATATTTGAAGAAACAAAAAAAATCTGAATTGACAAATTCTGCAAAAAAACAAGCAATTAAGGACTAACAAGATAAGATAAGACACCATTAGCGTACATTAGAGTCTTTGAATTAGGTAATTAACAGAAAGAAGGTTAAAGTTAATTCTACATTTTTGTTGCGGAAACCCTGACCCATTACTGGGACAAAAGTCATGTGCTTGTCTGTGGGGCATGCTACTGATCATTGTTATAGAGGACATATAAGGACAGCACTGACCCTTAATGATTTATCTTTTTTTTTATACTTGTTGTCAAAGTAAACAAGCTTAAACATGTCTCAAGTGTATCTTTTTTCCATTTCCAACATGCACAGTTTAAATGGTGAATATCTGGCATTCCTTTATATTTTTGTTGGCATTTGCTAAATTTGCAATGTAGGCTGTAAATTTTATGTTTATACAAGGCTTCTTTAAAAAATATAAATGTCTATTGTCTGGGAAATAGCTGTTAGAATATGCTTTGTACTTAATGATGGTTTCTGTGGAAAGGTTAACAGTCCACATGAACACCTGATGCTTGCATAGAGAACTGTATTGTGATAAGTTTGTCAAACATGGAAACTGAAAGCTGAATAAAAATGGTTGAGTTACTTTTTTAGTTTGTGTGTGCTCTTATTATAGATAAAACATAAAGCTTGACAGTGAACTGGTATATTTAGACATACTGACTTTCAAATGTGTTATGTAAGATGAATGTTTGGGTTTGCCATGGACTGTAATGTCAGGGGGGTGTGAATCATGATGGTATTTGGCAACTATCCTGCACGTGCCCAAGTAGCTGGATGCACATGACCTCAATAAAACAGAGAACACATACTATCCCAAATAAGATATTTGTACATTTATAATTTAAGATAACAATGCATAGATTTTAAGTCTTTATGTCTCTTGTGCTGTTAAATAGATAAAACTGTTTTCCCTTGAAACATTTTGGAGAACATTATCTAAGGGGGGCATGACACTGTTTCACCCATATCTGTCAGCAGATGGCAATGAAGGTCTACACAACAAACCACTACCACACTCCTAACAGTTTACTGGTGATTGTACTGATAGATCTTATCCTCCTCTCAGGTCTCATATGGGTTCACTATATACAATTCCACCCAAATGAGCATTAAACAGAACACCTCTCCTCTTCAAATGATTGACCTAAGTGACTTTTTTTTCTGATGCATTGCTATAGCATTTTCAAGGATCCTAACTGTCATTATCAGTTATCCTCTTTCATACATGTACAAACACATCCATTGTCAAATCCATCACCTATCCTGATATTGCATGCACATGAGCAGCAGTTGAGATAAGCAAAATAGTGAAAGATTTCACTGTTTCAAGATTTTAAATGGGACAGAACACAGAAAAAGCAATGAATCTGATTCAAGGTCTAAATGCATTTTCAAAAGCCTTTTCTTCCTCTGTTTTTATGTGGATTCCTGCATGTACATAAGCAACATTTAGGGGATGAAAGTGAGCTCTTATTTTCATAAATGCTCTCATTTACTGTAAGCAGAACTCATTTAAAATGGAAAATGTCCATCTGGTTTGGTCAGGTGTGGCTTAACATATTTTGGTTCATCAGTTAAACAGCTGGTTGGTGACATATGCATATGCATATACATAATGTGGACTGTTGAGTCACTTGTTACATATCATTTTTTGTACTGCTTATTCTAATGAAGGACTGTAAAGCAATAGAATCACAAGAAGAAAGCAACGTATTCTATTTAAAATAAATAGGTTTGTTGGTGTTGTATTTGTTTGTGTCTTTGTGTTTAGAAAGGCCTTGGATGCATGTAGCGCTAATAAATGTGATATTAGTAAAAGAAGTATTTAAGGCAGCCTAACACTACATAATGACATCAACACACAGCTCAAAATCCATGAAAATGTCTTCAAGACTTCAAATGTAACGCCCACAGCTCGGTGTAATGTGTCTGAATTGCCTGTCAAACCATGTGCCTGAAAAGGTCAACAAGCAACCGGAGGTAATAAATGAGGCCGAGACGGACTGCTTGCGGGGGCTTAATTAGGCTGAAGATCCAATACAAGAGAACAGTGACTTATGGGTAATTACCTGCAATGTCCTGAAACAAAGAGCTGTGAGTGGCTGTCTCTCTGATTCAATCAGGCCCACACAGGGCAGTGCAGTACACAGCCTCTGTCTTAATTGTCCAATATACTTTCCCCCGATGCACAACTGTTTGATGTCTACTTACTCCAGCAGCACCAGAGAGAAAGAAGCACACACTTGTGGACTCATTCACACTCACAAAGTGCCTCTGTGTTGCTCACAAACAAGTATGCATTCGTATATGCACATATATCCTATGCTTCACTCTCTCAGACACACATGTATGTACACAAATCCATTTGCATTTAGACTCTTGGACCACATTGGACTGCAGTCTTTGTTCATTAACATCCTTTTCTGTCACTAAAGGCTGATCAGAGCTGACCTTTACTGTGCTGTATGCTGCTTATGCACATTTAATGACACAGCCAGCAGTGGGTTAAAAAAAGGTCTTATGGATAAACTTTGCCAAGTTTCATTTTTAACTGAATACAACATAGAATATGTTCAATTTATAAACAGTAGCATGATCTTGATAACCCAGTGAAATCTAATTTGTTTATTTTACGTTGCATTTGCAAAATTGGATTATTAGTTTAGAACAAATACTGGATCCAATTTACAGTGTTTGCATTGGAGGGGGTGTTGAGGGCTATAGAAACCTATCGTATGAAGATGTGTGGAAAAGCACCATTAACAAAGAACATACTCCTTAAATTGTTTTGTTTCATTTTTGAAAATAACCTATGACAACAATAATACACAAGATGACTACGATGCTGTATACATTTATTGTGTAACTTGCTGAGAGCTTATTGATCACACATACAACACCAGAAAGGCTCAGCTGGTAAGAAAACAATATCAAATCATCAGAGATCAACATAGTTCTTGGCCACGAGTAAAACAACATCCAACAGACAATGACAGTGTCTCCAAGGTCAGGGGTTCTGAAAATGTGGCTGAGGCATGAAAACACAGAGCACAGTCATATCAACTAATGAAGCCAATGCAAACTAATAAATTATGGTGCTGCGTTTTTCACACTTGAGACTGCAGTGCAGCTGTTTCCAATTCTGACATGTAGAATAGTTCTTGTCTTATGAGCCTGGTTGACACATCAGAGAATAACAGTGCACACTTAAGTCATGTTGCCCCATCAGTTGCGGCCAGTTTAGGTGGTGGGGCGATCTGAGGGGCTAAAAAAACAAAAAAGTAACACAGGGATAGAAATAAAGATCAGAGCCACTACCGCAGTTCCCCAACAAGCTGCAGAATGCCTGGTAGAATGCTCTTTGTTTAATAAAAAGTAACAACTAGCACAAATTCCAGCTCTAAAGATTACTTCGAGACAGATTACTTCCTTCCTTACTGACAGAGTAACAAAAACTACCCTTGAACTGACACAAACCAGGAAGATGTTGGCCAAAACACATTAATAAAACACGAGCCCTGTCAAAATGCACCTTTCAACAATGAAAATCACATGGAGGGAGAGATGAAAGTGTGTAGGGTTAAAGCAGAACCATTTCATTCTGCCTACATTTTGATATCACTTCATAAAAGACTATATTTATCTGCTCAATTTATCCATAAATCCTATAGAAAACAAGAAAAATACTCCATTACAGTACATCATCCTATCAATCTTGTATTGTAAAATATATCCTATAAACAAACACCCCGTAGAACAAAACTGAAGCTTATGGATATTGAAGGTTGTCTGATTATTGTGCTGCATAAAAAAACATAATGCTGTTTTATGATAACAGGTAATTCATAGGCTTGATTTCAGCTTTGATATAAAATCTCAATACTGTTTTAAACATCAGATAAATACTGTATGTGTACAAAGTGCTTGCTCTAAAGTGTCTGTGACATTTATATGCTTAAAACAACAGCTTATGCATTACATTAAGTATGAGCTAACAAAAAAATGCACAATGTAGTAAACTCCTGTACAAAAAAAAGCACCTCCCAATTTGTCTTCCTTTTCCTCGCTGCAACATAAAAAAAAACTTTCAGAAATGACTTTTTTAAAAACAACTTTTCCTCAGTATCATTAATTGCATTGCATGCTTCAGTTTGCACACACGGACAATCAGGGAGAACAGTATAATAACAGCATGTACATCTGCTTTTCCCATGATCTGATCTGACCTTCATACACACAGAGGAACCTTCTGGGGATCTCTGGACGGGTGTGAACGCTGTTAAATTTGGGTGAGCATCCTTAGGTGCCTGTATTGCATCTTGGCTTTGAGGCAAAACTGTCCTGTTGTTGCTGCTGATAACTGAACAAACAATTAAACCAAATCACACCTTCCTGTTTCTCAGAGGCCACTTGCAGATATGAGTATCATCCAATTGGTAGGTTGGATCACCACACTTTTACACTTGTACACAATAGAGCAATCTCTTGAATAGTCACTTCCAATCACAGTGAAGCTGGATGGAGGAAAAACACGTACCGAGTAGCAACATATTGATTAATAATGACATTAAAAACACATAATTATCATTTTACAGCACTAGTAAATATATTAAGACATTTCTGCAATAGCATTGACTTGCTGGTATCATCAGCACTAGACAGCAACAACAAAACACTAAGAGAGAAATGGCACATATTTATCATATTCACATTTTTTTTTAAAACTGTCCTTTTATGGCTCTTCACTGTGGGTTACCACAGATCTATTCTATCTGTCATTAGCTTGCTTATCTCAAGGATGAGTCCAAAACATCATAATTCAAAGGCAGAATGTGTTTCCATTGCATTATGAAGGATGTTTTGTTTATGGTGAAATGTGCTCATTTGGAGGCTGCCTTGCTGTTATAAAATAACAATGCCTCTGACGCATTTGCAGACTTGTTAAAGTGAGAATTCCTTGTGCTATATCACAAAACCATGCATATCGCACAACCTCTATTAGCCTAAGCTTTGATAGCTTATTGTATACATTATGCAATGCTGCTGTGTTTGTCACAGGCACATTGTCAGCCGTCACGAAAGAATTCATAGAACAAAAACATACAAGAACCTAAAACTTTACCAAAGGTCTCCTCCACGATCCTTTCCTCCACATAGACAGACATACAAAGCTCAAACTGTCAGTGAATCATAGTCAAGTTTACACTAGAAGCTAATGTGAGGAAATAATTGATTAATTAGCAGATTCTGCCTAAGCTTGTCTGTCCTAAATTTGACTATTCTAGATCTAGATCTATGGATCTAGGGATCATCCCTAATTACCAACATACAAATGCATCTATCTATGTATTTGTCGCTCAGTCAGACCAAAACCTGGAACTCGAGGTCTATCAGTATTAGCCCTGATGAACATATTTGGTTTAGAAATTGTGGACAGTTTTATAAGCATGACTGCACAATTACAATTTAGTGCCCTCAGAAAATTTTCGCCCTTTTCAAGCTCATAATTTTAATGGCTATCTGAGAAATGCAAAATTAAAAGCAGTTTTTAATATACTGTGTGTATGCATGCATATTACTGTGTTGTGTGCATGTGTGGGATTTTTGTAGTAAGTATATGCTCAGAGCTTTATATAAACTCTCCTATGCATAGCAGCAGTACCTGCCTGTTCATAGTATTGCATATATGCACAAATCTTAATTCTGTATGCATACCTTAGCAGAGAAATGTGAACAGAATAACACTATCCTAGGCACAGGTCATTAACATGATGTATTTGGCAGATAATAAGTAACAAATGTTAGATAATTACAGCTATTACATACTTTCACAGTCTTTCAACTTGCTCCAGTTGCTGTTCTTATAATAACAAGATAATCACAGCTTGCTAATTAAGATTTCAGTTTAAGTGAGTGCTGATTGTAAAGGTAAGACTTAGTTGCTCTTAAAGGATGTAACACATCACCTGAAGCCTGAGGGCGACATGAGGAGGCAAGACACGGGCAACTGCCACATTATCTGCTGCAGTTTTGGTCACACAGCTTT
>NW_018127900.1:1032077-1033460 GCF_001952655.1 Monopterus albus | reverse complement strand
AGCCGCAATGACAAGATGACGCCAGAGCAGCCATCCTTATGCACGACCATTGCACAGAGCTACAGCTACAGTATTTATAGAGTGTAATTTGAGCACACCCCTGTAAAGGCCTGTTGTTAGGCTAGTGATAATTTATGTCTAAAATTAAAAACAGTTTTGGTTTTTGTGTGTATGCATTGTCTATGCATCTGGCCTCTGGCTTCTCGCTTCTTCTTCTTCTGTGTGTCTGCATCCCTTTTCTCCTGCTAAACAATTACATCAATGAGCTCTTGAGCAAGGTTCTTGGTACTCTGTGCTGTCCAGCACAGTTTGTACAGAGCTGCCCACAGATGTAAATGAATCTGAATAAGTCCTTCCTTACTACATGAACTGCTAATCAGTGCTGTAGGTAATTTACACTCACTTGGCAGTTTGTTAAACACACCAAGCTAAAACTAATGCAGAGGCTAATACAACAGTTGTGCAATAAAGGACTTTATTGCAGACTGACATATTTGGCTGAATTACTTTTAGCTAGATGTACTGTTTTGTCACCTCTGCTTTGACTTCATTTAGTTTCCTTCAATTCCTAAAATGTCTTTAAACATCCAACAATGTAATAGTAATAGTATACTGTTTGTTGTGTTGACCACATATGTCTGTGTGCGTACATTTGTACTGTATGTTTTTTTTGTTTGTTTTGTTTTTTTAGTTGTACTGTGGCTGTGGAGAAAAATACCAGCTAATTCATTACAATATGAACAGCATACCATTAAACAAAATGAAGCAAGGAATGAAATGTGAAGCTGCATAGTTCTGTTTTTAGGGTCAGGTTTTCCTTTAGCTAATGTCTATTTATATGAAAATAGATCTCTTGTACATGATGAAATAAGAAATTTAAGAATATAAAATAAGCACAACTGAGCAGTAAAACACCTCAGCCAGCAAGAGGTATCAATGGCGGCAATGACTTCTTCACAATGTGGTGTGAAAGACATGATGAGAATGTGCTTGTCTTCTCCCAATCAATGATACACTGATATCTCTCTGTGAGATTAAGGCTTCAACAACGTCATTACTCTAAATACAATTAACCAGACGTAATGCAATCCAAGGCAGTTAACAGTGAACGGATGCTTTTTGACTCACTGCCAACACTATCACAGTTTCAGTCTATTATCTGCATGTCATGTGCATGAACGCAAACAAAGTAAGCTGTGCATTTGGCTTATGATTTTAACTTCTGGCAGCCTCTGCACCAAATCAACTGATGTAGAGTTACAAAAGAGTCAAGGGCTAGGATCTTGAGCTTTTCATGTCTTCCTTCCTCCTGAAAATTAACACCCAGACACTCTCATCCACACTGTGCGCTGCATGTTATTTAGTTTCCAGAAGGCATCGGGT
>NW_018127900.1:1027515-1031957 GCF_001952655.1 Monopterus albus | reverse complement strand
GTGGTTAATCAATCAGGCTTACAGGTCTAAGAAGTGACATTGTCATTTCACTGTGACAGGTTTCCCAGCAGGTCTGGGGTGATGTAACCTACAGGCAAAACAGGTAGGGCCTTTAAGGGGTGCTGTGGCAGGCATGAAGGGGGAGACTGGTGGGGAGGGGGGTTGAGGAGCAGACTACGATGACTGTCCACCTCCTGTACCACAGTGTAGTCTGCAACAGGGGCACAGAACTGGGACTGGGGAGAGTCAGGAAGAATGTAAGGTGACTGACTATCCTCCACTCTGGCTGCAGGTTTGGTCTCCACAGACTGAGGGTGTATGGTTTGATAGCCCTCGCCAGGCATGGGGGAGGTAGAGGGAGTGCTGATCTGCCGGGCATTGCTTTCTGTGGTGTAGCCACTTCCCTCAGGATCCACTACCAGCAGCTGAAACTGTAGCGCTTTCTGCTTCTTTCCTTCAATCTCCTCACTGTCTTCACTCTCTTTTCTCTTCTTCTGAGTTTCCTCCTCTGTGGGTGAGGTGCTCTCCTGGATTCTGAGTTGCTGGCCAGGTGATAGCACCACACCTCCAGTGGGCATCACATTGCTGACCTGAGCGTAAAAGTCTGTGTTGACCCAAGTCTGGGGCCCTGCAGTTTGGATTTGAATGAAGGGTCTCTCGCCTCTTTCTGAGGTTGGGGCTCTTTCTACAACATCATGGGATGCCTCCCTATCCTCAGGTTGGCCTGGCAGCAGGGTGGCCATCAGCATTAGGGTGTCTTGGTCAGACAGATCTCTATTGTAAGAGCTTGCCCGACCTGAGTCTTCATCAGGGAAGCTGTGGGAGAGGGAATCAGGTAGAAACCAAAGCAAAAAAAAGGGAATAAAATGTATATTTACTTTTAGCTACTTCTAGCTAAAAGTAATTCAGCCAAGGAAACAAGGACATGAGAATCTCTGTACTACCTGGTGGCACTGAGGCACCTTATATTCACGTGGTGGCTCAGGGGTCGGGGTAGACTGAGAAGCCTCTGGGTATCTGAGCCCTGGCTGTCCTCCTTCTCTCCAGTGTCTGCATCCTCAGCATCCATGTGGATGAACTCTACCCATGGCTCATCTTGGTAGAAATCTGGTGCATAAGTAGGCAGGGCGCCCATACCTCCGCCACTCAAGAAAAAATTCAGCTCGTCCAGCTTTCCCTTCTGCATGTAGAACAAAGCAGAGTGCTGAAAGTTACTGTAAGTAATAATAAAAGTCCCATCTTTTACTATCCTCTACACAGCACTACGACTTATGTGCTATTGTGTACATGTTTAACAGTAACAGCTGCAAAACACAACACGCTTTGTTTCACCTTTCTCCAATCATGAAATAACAACATTATTTCTATTTATTCATAAGAGAACATGCAATAACCACTACGCCACTATGCCGCCCATCATCCAACATCATCTGGCAACAATATATCCACAACACACTGCTGAAGCATGACCCTCTTTAGAGCTTATTACCACTCAGTGGTCCTCCTGAACCTTGTTTACTAAAAAACAGCAAAAGTGCCTGTGTGCTTTAAAATTATTTATAGACATTGTTGCTTTTATTTGACAGTTGATACAGATGATAAACAAGCAGTGAATCGGAGAGCAACCGTGGGTGTGATGACTAAGTGGCCTAATGTACCTCAGCCAGTGTGCCACATGGACACCCAGCAGTGTTGGCTTTTAATCAAAATTACAACAGAAATATAATTTAAAAAACAGTGGTTACAAAACACATATATGCAATCACTTCACTGAAGAAACATTGCACGATTGTATTTGTTGGCTGCTGTGAATCACTGACATTTACAGCTTCATTTTTTGTGCATATAAATAGGGATTTTCACACATGAACCCAGGCAGCGGGACATGACGTGGTTATGGAGCCAGTTTGGAATTTGGTCATAAACAACCGAGTCTCTTGCCTTGTCTGATGATTCTAGTACCGGCTCTTAATGACAAAAGTTCCTGAATTACATTGTGTCTCCAGTTAAACATTTTCGTTGGTGTCTTCATTGTAAATCTTTCCCGTTTCATGCCAGTCACATGATAGAACTTTGTCAACATGCCCACTAGCTCTGTGTGAATACTCTGGACTATACGCTACTGTTTTCTCACATGGGCCCACTCCAGCTAACCTGGACATTACACGGACTTTGTACTAGCTGGCAGAGTAAAATCCGCTTAAGGTCTGGGTCGACTGACTTGGACATGCGCGTTCTCACAAACAGCTCCCCTGATTAATGTCTAGAGAATTTCAGGATTCTAGTGCATGTCTGAAAAGGGCTTTTATATTATGTTCAAACTGATGCTAGAATTTTATAGTATGTATGTAACAAAACATACATATTGTAAATCTGTTCAAAATGGTTATTAAATAGTTTTGACTGGGAGATTTTACAGTTGAAAAATAAACTTAGCAGACCTTTGTGGTAAATAACCTCTGCAACAGCAACATAAACAGCAACCAAACGTAAGGCATCCTTGTAATCCATTGTCAGTTTTACCTGACATACATGCCATTAACAATATATCTGTGACAGCTGGCTAAAACCCTGCCATGCCAATATATTGCTGGGGTTTACTATACTATGCTTGTTCACATAAGAAAAGTCACATACAAGGCACAGACATAAATATACCTTTAACAGCTCTGGATCGATGCCTTTAATTTTGGGTGCAGGAACTGGTGGCAATAGGATCATCATTAATCTGTAGCGGCATGAACAAGAGTTGGAGAGGATGAAGCAGGATGAAGATAACTGTTCACAGTATTTGTCAGTATTTGTGTGTGTGTGGCCTGGTATTACTCATGTTGTTGGGATGTAAATCATTAAAGTTTAGAGTGATGACTTGGCTTAAGTTTGTTTCGCCCAGACAGACTGGGATGTGTTTAAAGCTGCAGCCACCTCGGAAGACTTTTCTGTCAGCGTACAGGATTATGCTGAGTATGTGACCAGATACATTAGCACCTGTATCGACAACACTGTGCCCACCATACAAGTCAGGAGGTTCCCCAACCAGAAGCCCTGGATAAACAGTCAGGTACGCCACATGCTGCGTGCTCGCTCTCGTGCATTCAGCTCAGGCGATGAGACGGAGTACAAAGCTGCGATGTACAGACTGAGGAAAGCCATCACAGCGGCCAAGAGGCAGTACAGAGAGAAGCTGAATGGCTTCTATTCTACTGCTGACTCCGGACAGATGTGGCAAGGCCTGCAGCACATCACAGACTACAGGACCACCACCAGCATCATCAGCTCCACAGACAGCCTGCCGGATGACCTCAACACCTTCTACACCCACTTTGAGACCTCCAGCTACAGCACAGAGAACAACATCCCTGGGAGGGCTCTCAGGGCATGTGCCAGCGAGCTGGCTGATGTTCTCACCACCATCTTCAATCTCTCCCTCAGCCAGAGCATCGTTCCCACCTGCTTTAAGACCACAACCATCGTCCCCCTTCCCAAGAAGAGCCTGGCCACCTGCCTGAACAACTATAGGCCAGTGGCACTCACCCCAATCATTATGAAGTGTTTTGAGAGAGTGGTGCTGGCCCGCATTCAGAGCAGTATACCGGACACCCTGGACCCCCTGCAGTATGCCTACCAGCCCAACGGGGCCCAACGGGGCCACCTCAGACGCCATCACGGCTGCCCTCCACTATTCCCTTTCTCCTACATCAGGATACTCTTCATTGACTACTACAGCATTCACGTGGACGGCAAAGTAAGAATTTCATTGTACAGGGAAACACGTTTCCTAACTGTGCATATGACAAATAAACACTCTGACCTTTGACCTTAAAGTTAGAGTGAGGAGAGCGTTAGGTTAAGGTTTGGGTAAGGTAAATAGTGGCCATGGTTAAGGTTGGGGTAAGCCTCCAGGAAATGAATGTAAGCCAATGTAATTCACCCAGAAGTGAAGAAAACACAATGTGTGCATGTGTGTGTGTGTGTGTGTGTGTGTGGCATGGCAGATTAGAAATGGTTCCTACCTGTGCTGCTGAGAGACAACAATCAGCATGATGAATATCAGGATACCCACAATCCCAAAAACAAGAACAAGTGTGAGTGGGAAGGTTGTCTCTACAAAACAACATAAGTCAGAATTAGAATGAGAACTTTATTCACAATGCGCTGAAACTCTTGGAATTTAACTTAGTAAACTACAGTGCTCTCAAATTGCTACACAAGATAGTCAACAAGAAAGGTAAAAGAATATCCAGGCAGAACCCATCATTATCACAACTACAGTGGCCCAGGTTATTCTAAGTGATGCGTGATGTCTACGTGAACACAAGGCAATGGGCCAGATATTTTTTTATTTATTACATCTTATTGTTCCACCCTTAACCCACCATAATTTTACCTCTGCTGGGAACTTCCGTCACTTGAATGAAGATGGAGTCACTGAAATTACCAAA
>NW_018127900.1:1022665-1027495 GCF_001952655.1 Monopterus albus | reverse complement strand
CTTCATAGGCTTTCCCTAGGTGCAAACCATAGATCGTCTGGTGGGTGTGTGGCTGCACAACTAACTGAAATGAGGAGACACATAGGAAGAAAGAAAGAAAGAAAGAAAGAAAGAAAGAGAACCATAATACAGTGGAGAAATTACAAAAAAAAAGCAACCATGATTTGAAAATGATGCAGTATTGTCAGTACTCACAAACAGCCTCATCAAGCTGACTTAAGCTAAAGGGTGTCCAGTGCTCAAGGTATATTTTTGGTAACTGTGACTGTGACATTTCCAAAGGTACAATTGTTGAAGCATTTAACATACACTAGATGGAAGACATGCTGTTATAATAGAATGTCTCTAAAACTGTTTCCAGGGCTACATTTGTCAGACAGGCTGGATAGGCTGTAATGAATATGAGGATGTACAAGGTCCCGTGGTCTCTGACCTTCAGATCCCTCCCTTCACTTCTTTCAGAGAGCCTGTGTTTTTCCAGAGGGCCTTGCTCTGGCTTCCACTGCCTTGCTCACAAAGCTACACTGCATTTTAGCCAGAAGATTTCAGGAGGGAGAGGAAAGGAAACATGACACTGTGCCTCTGTGATCTATACTTTACTTTTAGGAGAGTGCATGAGTGTTTTAATTTGCGTGAGCTTGTGCATATGTGCCGTTATATAGTTTTAAGTTATGTGTTTACATGTATCAGTGTATGTAACTGTTTGTGTGTGCATAAAAGCAAGGGAGGGAGAAAGAGAATTCAAGAGCAAGTAAAACAGAGAACACTCACTGCTTCCCAGTTTGTGGTATTTTTCTCTCTGTACTGGATCTCATACTCAATGCGCATCCAGCCTGCCCCAACGTCTGCAGAGGGCGGGGGCTCCCAGTTGACCATGACATCATAACTTAGACCAGAGGGACTTATATCCAAGAGGGTCCAGTTAAGACTTACTGGTGGGTCAGGACGTACTGGCAGGAGAAGGGCAAAAGTTCAATATGAACATAACAAAAACAAAAATGTTAATATCACTGAACATGGTTTTAATGCACTTGACCATATGTAGATGAACAAATAAAGAATTGTAGTTGATTAAAGAAACAACTTTATATGTTATATAAGTCAATTCATTTTTAAATCTAAAGTATATACTGGAGTGTGAGTGTGTGCGGTTGTCTGTCTACATGTCAGCCCTGTGACGGACCTCCCCCCCCAAAAAGATACTTAAAGTGAAATGAATAACATGTTTATAACTATGCTAATCTTAACGTTCCACTTTGCCTTGAAGGTCACATGAGAGCAAAAGCCACGAGGTCATAAAAATGATTAAGGTCTACTTCCAGATGTCACGGCAATCTGCCTCTTAGATTACAACATATTTTGTTTATGTGCTGGAGCAAATGAGAAAGGGCAAAACTCATGAAATGTCAAAAATGGAAAGACATCCTCTATGGACACCTGTTACAAATCAGTATTTCTTTTGCACAGATGGACACTTTGGCCTGATAGTGGCACAGGAGATACAGGCAAGGTGGTGATTAATCAGGAAGCCATTGATATCAACAGCAAACATCCTAGAGAGTCAGCCAGCAGCTGATTAGATATATTCTGCTGGACACAAACAAACAGTCATTCACATCTATTTTACTTTATACTTCATGGCTAAGAAGACAATAGCCATATGTTATCTATAAAAAAACATGCTGATAATCAATTTGCACACATGAGGAAAGCTCATAAAGGTTTCTCCATAAAAGAGATATTAGCAGACATATGACATTTACTGGACATGTGATAATATAACATCTATCAGGATCCTCTACTGTCCATCAGACATCAAAATATTTACAGTGTAAACACTGTATATCTGTCGCTTGCTGTGATATTGATAAGCATGTGACATTTGCTGGTTTAGCTGTGGCATTGAGTGCCATTTCTTGGCAACCTATCAAGAAAACCCACTTTCCTCTGTCCCATTGTATATGATTCTCTCTGTCGGCATAAACTTAGTAGGCAACCTGTAGAAATCCTCCAACTTCTAAATGTGATGGAAAAAATTGTGCTACAACATGATTTACAATGGTAAATCCACAGTAGAATTATACAAAATACACTGGACATACTGCAAATGTCAGGATATACTCATAAATGTTTGTTACTAACCAATATTCTCCACAGTGAAACAGTCTTTCTCATTGAAATAGGTGATGTTTGGGCTGCGGAGCTGCATGCAGTATGGAATCCAAACTGATGTGTGGTTCATGTCAAAGAAGCACTCCCTGTTTGAATGGATATACTCTGGACACTCTTTTTTTTCACTGGTTGGAGAGCTGATGGAAGCGAGAGAACAATCAGCAAAGGAAGAAGTGTAGCTTCTTTAATGGAGTTCACATATATGCACACACAAATACAGACGAGAGCTCTTCATGCAAAACAACTGATTGGACTTCCCCAGATAAAGTACTATAGGTATAGTAGCAACCACGCTCACTCTTTCTTTTGGTAGAAGAGTCTGAGGGCTCCAGGAGACGAAAGGTTGTGGAAGCTCCCTGGACTCCACCAACAGCGGAATGTCTCCTGGTTCCTCGACATGCACTCCGTGATATGAGGCTCAAAGGGAGCTGAAAGACAGTGAAAGAAAGAGACAAAGAACAGAAAAGATCAGAGACAGAATATAAAGAGGAACTGTGATGCACTGAGCTGGTAAATCACCTTTACTGAAACATATATTAAGTATTTCAAAACACAAGTTGGCAAATATGTCAATATTCATTCCATTCTTTTCCCATCATTTGTTAAAAGATGGAGTTACATCACATTTCATTCACTTTGCCTTTATAACCTTTAGATCAGTCCACACATACTGTATTTAAAATCGCTGATCTTCTGCTCTACCACAAGTCCCTGACTCAGCCCTTTCCACTTCTCCCTTGGCACACTGTCACTCCTCACCACTGATCCTCCGCCACCTCCCTCTCCTGCTACAGCCCAGTTTCTCTTCCAGCTCACATTCTCAGGGTTTGGTGCAATCATAAATAAGCAACCGAAGGTATCATTGATTTCTGATTAACCCACTCTCCCCATAGCTCTCTAGTCTTGCTGGCTGCAGCATAAATCACACACAGACCATAAACATGCTTCACAATACAAGGTGAGGAATTAAAGACAGACTAGACCATCTTTGAATAATTTTGAGAATATAAACACAGAACAAAAATGACCTCCACATAGGCTCAGTGAAGGCTGTTAAATCTCATTAAAACGATGAAACAGTATGCTACAAGCCTTAAAAAGCCTAACCCAGACAGGCCGGACTGCACACATGCATCATTTACTGGCACAGAATATACACCATTACCTTGATTGTTTTGCTTATCCTGCATTTGATGCCAGTGTAACCTCATAATTCATTGCATTTCTACATTTGGAGTGTCCAGCTACCCCTCACCCCCTTCCTTGCACCTGTTCATCTTCTGCACACTTTTGTGGCACCTAGAGATAAATTCCAGCTGCCACCATCAAGAGTTTTGATTGACAACTGGTTAAAATATATCTTGTGATGCCTGACAATTTCACAGTCAGACAATATTTCAGAAAACTCAATCAGAATTTTTTTTCCTATGCTTTTGTTCCTCATATAGCCTACATTATTTATTCATTTTGATACTTGTATCATTTGTTACTTCCTACAAGTCATTAAAGTAAAACACAGTCTCACACCTGTTCTAGTATGGGTGGAGAAGACTCAAAAGACACTGCTGGTAAGTCAGAAGGTACGGTCATTTTTAAGGTGTTTACATTTTGGAGCGCAACTATGTATGTGTCAAACCTGAAGTGTGAGAGGTTAAAGGTTATTCAGCAACACCTTCAGATAGATGTCTTGCTTTTTCACTAATCTGTTGTCATAATTCTTCTCTTATTCTTCTTGCTTAACCCTGTATACTGCTGTTAGAATGATAGAATGATTGCCATACTGTCTGCACAAATTAACTCTTCAAGATATAACTAGCTTACAAGCCAGGGGGCAATATCTTGGCAGATGTGTTGATAACCTGCATTATATAGGCTTGTTGCAATGCACAGGTTGGCCTTACTCATAACCATCACAGAGCTTTAGTGATGGGAAGCCAAGCCTGCCATCAAATGATCAGTACTTGAAAGCCTGTGGCTAGACACAGAAAACTGATTGTGTGTGTGTGTGTGTGTGTGTATGAGGTACATACTCCACATGTATCTGTTGGTCCTTGTGGACTGTGTGTGCAGCTGAGACTGATAAACAGCTCTTAGCTACAGAGACGCTAGGAAACCACTTATCTACCTCTATGTCAGCGTCAGCCATTAAGGTTTAAAATCCTCTAAAAAGCCTAAATAAAGCACTGTTCCCACAGCCATCGCTCCAGCTGGCAAACAGTACTCAGAAAGATGCAGCCAGGGTTTATCAGTTACCATACTGTGAAATGCTTGGCTGTCATAATGAGCATAAAGAAAACAAGGGTGTGAATTACCACTTTTTCCAGCCCATTTACAGATTTAAGTTAGTACTGAGATTACTAAAGCTTGAAAAGGATGTCAACATGAGGGATGGAGGAAGATTATGAAGAAAAACCAGGAGAACTGTAAGTGAACATGATATTTTTGGATGCAAATCAGAAACACAGTAGATGTCAGGGCCGCTCGGCGGCCGCTGCCTGTCCTCCGTCTTTCTCTCCTCTGCTCTCTCTATCCTGTGGGCTCTGCACCTCAGCTGTGTTGCATTCCAGTAATTAGCAACTGGTTTGTCGATGCACACAGCTGGGGTGCATCCCAATGATTACCTTCGCCTCCTTATATAAACCTCTGGCAGACGCTCCG
>NW_018127900.1:1014729-1021786 GCF_001952655.1 Monopterus albus | reverse complement strand
CTTGACTCTACCACACTACCTACGAGCTACGCTCATTTACACTACACTACATATCATACATATCCAAGTACCGTACCTTCCCATGTTATATTCTTTTGATATTTTGTGTTCTCTTTATTTACCTGCTACCGTCATGTTTTTCCCCCTAGCACCTGGGTCTGCACACTTGAGTCCAACCTCAGCCCTCCCTCACCCTCCTGGTGAGGGGGGCTACCATAACAGAAGAGAATAAAATTTGTTATCTAATAACAGAAACATATTTCCCTAAATGAAAACACAATGTTTTGAATCTAAAACAAGAGGATAAAGTCAAGTTTATCATTAACAGCTTTGGACTTTAGCCATTCAAATGAGTTTCTTTGTGTGTTGCTGACATGTTATAGTTAATCTGAAAATGAAAAGTCTCTAATTTGTTACAGTCACTGATCACTGTGGTGTCCCTCTGGGTTCAATTTTGGTACTGTTGCTGTTCTTTATATGTTTAATAGCACTAGATACAATTACTAATAAGTACATATTAACTGCTATGCAAATGAAACTTTAATATTGTATATGTTTCACACTGACAAAAATACTTAACGAGATTAAATGTTAGATAACACAATTTTTTTAATCTTCATGAAAATAAACCTTCCGTCTTCCACAGCCACTGCAGATCTATGTCAGACCTCACACTACGAATCTGGGTGTAATTAAATCTTTGGGTAATTTTTTGTAAATTGTGTCAAATAAAATTAGGTACTTTACTTCCTATCCCAATCTGACATGGAGAAAATCCTGTTATCCTTCCAGACTTGACAAGTGCAGCTATGGTTTGTAGCTGCAGTTTGTAAATTCCCAGACTGGCATTTCTTATCTATAATTAGAGCAGAATGCTACTCTTCTCTGGACATAAAGAAATAATTTTACAATTGTGTTGTTTTTTTCCGTTGGTGTACTTGTGCACTTTGACACAACTTTGTTTTTTTTTTTTAAGTATTACTTAAATAAACCTGATCATCTGTTACTTGTACATATTATGCACAGGTTTTAGCGGTTGTTTTTATTTCTTACTTATGCCACCATAAAATTCAACATAAAAATACACACAAATAGGCAGAAACATGAACAGGAATACTGCCCCTGTGACCTGGTCTTGGATAAAGCGGATGAAGATGGATGGATAAACAGCACATAACTGATTTGATTACCCTATGCCTGAAGAGAACAAACACAGGGCTGCTGAACAGAACAACCTGTTGCACATAGTTGACATCACATTCTGCTCTTTACTGACTGCTTAAATACAATTACACAACATTCAATGCTAAATTGCCGTACTAAGTCTCAATTTAACCCACACAGAAAATGTCAAATGTTACTTTTTTCTTAAGAGCAAATCACACAAAGTGCTAATTTTACATTATTTCACCACAAAGATTGTGTATTTATAGATTCTATTTTTCAGTCACTTCAGACTTGCTTTATTGCTGTATTATACTTGCATTATGTCTCTAGACTATGCAGGCATCGCTCTTCAGCAGTTATTCTAAGTAAAGTTGAGACATATTCGATACAGTTCAGGAATGACTGCTGACTGTCATTGCAGCGCTCATGCCAGATGATCCACATCACTTCCTTCACCATCAGTCTGTGTGCGTGCATGTTTCTGTTTACCAGATGGAGAAACTGGCAGCACATTCTGTCAGTGTACAAATAAAACTGACTGTCAGTGCGTACATGCTGAGTTGTACATTATATCCCTGCACCACAACTCCCCCCACCCACTCACACACACACACACTGCACACATGAATGCAGTTTTCTGCAACACACACCGTGAGTATTAGGGCACTGTTTGTTTTCAACAGGTAACGTGTCCTGGATGATGACAAAAAGAAAAGAATGAGCAGACAAGAAAAGAGAAAAAATAGTAAGATATGAGGGTCAAAATCTGGAAAACCTGAATTTCATGTATATGAGAAATTCTCCTATACTTCCTATGTGTTTCTACATATACTGCCGTTTTTGGAAATAGCGGAGTTTAAATGTTGAGTTAGGAGTCCATGTGGTATTTGTAAGGGCCAGAAAGGACAAGAAGAGCAGGAGAAAGGTGAGAGACTGTAACAAGATACAAACTAGGATATAAATAACCTGCCAACATGCACATGCAGTTTCACACATAAGTGCACAGATACACACAAATGTGCATGCTGAACTTACACCTTCAAAACAAAAACCGGCAGAGAATAGCAAACATCCATTGTCTACTTCCTTGAATACATCCGGCCTTTCCTCCCAGTTACACAACAGGACCTATGGCCTTGCTTCTCTGTTAGAGTTTGGAATCACAGGATGACAAGTTCTCACTCCCTCTGATCCCCACCATTCCCACTAGTACTCAAAACTAACCACGCAGTGACCCAGTCAGCTTATTCTGGTCCCAGTGATTTATTAGCTTGAACTAATGATGTTAAGCATAAATTGTTTCTCATCACCTTTCTCTCTCTTTTGTCTTTTTTTTATTCTAGCTCATTCACACTCTTCACTCATTATTTTACCCACATAAAAGTGTATTAAATAAACAAAAGTATCACCCATTTTTACTGATACTGACCATACTTATCTAAACACACTGAGTGAACTGCAGGACTGTTAAACAAGGTTCCCTGTCATTTGTGTTTCTGCAAATTTGCTCTGAATTTCCAGTTTTACTTTGGCTCTCTATAACTCCTCAGTCTGCTTCAAATTCTTTCCATTTAAACTCACTTTTGTTAACTCGCTTTAAGCCACACGTAGAACTGCAGCTGTTGGATCGGCTTCCTTGCATCTATATTTCCACTACAGAACATTTCTCCAACATGTGTTCTACTTCCCACCTCCATCTAAAAGTACACATTTGTCAGACACAATACCTTACACAAGGTCGCAGCTTCATTGCTCAGAGCAAACACACCCACTGCTCATCTTTGAAGCAGACTGTACAGAGCTGTAGATTGTGTGTACAAGCCAGGGGGGACCAAACCTCTGCATGGTTACCACTGGTTACCACCACTGCAGCCAAGAACACAGACACAACATGATCAGTCTATGGGCCTGAGAAGTGAGCCCTCCTGAGACATGTAGACAGATATTCAGGGAAGGTTTGATTATAGAAGGTGTGTGTGTGAGAGCAGACCAAAACAAATGACTGCACCTGGCTATAATCACTCTGGTAAGCCTTTAAATATACAAGAAGATCTCCCAACATCTACTCTTGGCTTGTTAAGTGACTTGCCCAATGTCAAACATAAAAATGCTACAGAAACAATATAAGCCACAGATGATTCTTTTTAGTCCCCAAGTGGGACAACAAAATTGTTTTAAGCAACCCCAAAAGCACAGTGTTGAGGGGTTGCTCACCTGGTCAACAGATTTTCTGTGATCTCTGCAACATGCATGTGCTTGAAAAAAAAAAACTGGTAAAAAGTCAACTATAGATGTTTGTAAGTGTAAGCCCCAGTGCAGAAGGTAGGTGTCAGGACCAGGGCTTGAGCAGTTGTACGGTTGAGGAAGGCTCAGGTTGCATGTGTTTGCTCATGCTATCAGTGGCTGCTTTTTGTTTACAGATGTTTTAACAGAGCAGGGCTTCAATACCACAGCGCTTGTCAAGACCTGTTAGATGTTTGAAAGAGGCAGGCCAGTCAGGTTGTTTGATGGCTTGGCCTCAGCTGGTTATCAGTGGTTAGTCTGAGAGCTTATCAGAAAGGAAATGCAGGCCCACAGAGATAAAGATATTTGCTACACTATGTGAGCAAACACAAAGTCAAAATGCCTGAGGGCAAAGACTGTATGTGGTGCTACTAACTACTATAATACAGTCCAGATAAACCCATCTGTTTTACAGTGGAGTTTTTCATACATCTGGTGATATACCATTATATCACTGTGTATCTTATATGAGAGCCACTGTACCAGAGTCAAATGCCTCCTGAGTTCAAAACACCTGGTCAATAAAGCTGATCCTGATTCACTACCTCAGATTCACAGGTACGATGATCACTCTGCTTTACCAAACTAATAAATAAAACCATGTGCTTCCTCCTCACTCCCGAAAAGAATTACTGAGAGGCATACTGATACTCGGACAAAATAACAGTCATTAATTTCTAATCAGCTCGGTCACCCGGGAGGAGCTCAGAGTAGAAGCGCTGCTCCTCCACATCGAGAGGAGCCAGCTGAGGGGGCTCGGGCATCTGCTTCGGATGCCTCCTGGGCGCCTTCCTAGGGAGGTGTTCCGGGCATGTCCCACCGGAAGGAGGCCCCGGGGAAGACCCAGGACACGCTGGAGGGACTATGTCTCTCGGGGGAACGCCTCGGCATTCCCCCAGAGGAGCTGGAGGAAGTGTCTGGAGAGAGGGAAGTCTGGGCATCTTTGCTTAGACTGCTGCCCCCGCGACCCGGTCCCGGATAAGCGGAAGAAAATGGATGGATGGATGGATGGAATTTCTAATCAGAATACCAACATGCCCATCAATTTCTCAGACAGAATGGGAATGTTTTCAGTATATCAGATGTGCTTCAGGCCAGGATCTTTAATAAAAAACAGGTGGGTTGATTCACAACCAAAATTCAGTAAACCAAACTAGCACTCACTGGCCCCAGAATTATTTTTGCTTGGAAAAGCCAAAATGGATTCCAGCATTAAAAACACCAGAGCAGAGAGAAAAATATGTTCACAACACATGATAATTTTAACCAAACCTCTGTGCCACATTAGTCCATTGTGTCGTTTGTTTTCACCAAAACTCAATGTCACCAGTTTGGAAAGCTAAGCTAACTATTCACTGCATTTTAGAAAGCAGCAGATTCCACAAGGGACCACAGTGGTTGTCATCTCTGGATCAGAGTGTGAGGCTTCCACATTTATCAGTCAACACAAAACATTAATAACGGCACAATCTTCCCCTCGAGAAAGCCCTGGAAAACAGAAGAGGAAAAAGGCTGTGGACTTGGTCTTAACTTGGAACACAAATACCAGCTGAGTTGGCATCCTGCAGTAGATGCTAGTAGAAATATTCCAGCTGTTTTTCAGTAAATGCACATAAAGAAAATAAAAATACCCTAGTGAAGTGGCAAAAAAATCACAAAAGAAAATAAATAACCTCTTACTTTACTCCACACTCCTTCTCTTCACTCATCAGTAAAAATGTATAATGATGAATATGCATTCTTTGTTCACTCTTACAGTCCGGTAGTCAAACCCTAACACAGGGGTGTCAAACTCCAGTCCTCCGGGGCCGCTGTCCTGCTTGTTTTCCAACTATCCCTGCCTGACCTGCTGCTGATTACCTGGCTCAGGTGTGTTCAGCCAGTCAGAAGCTGGAAGATACCATCTTAGATGAAAGTGGAATGGGGAAAGATAACGTGAATTGGTATCTTCAAGCTTCTGACTGACTTAACACACCTGAGCCAGGTAATCAGCAGCAGGTCAGGTAGGGATAGTTGGAAAACAAGCAGGACAGTGGCCCTCGAGGACTGCAGTTTGACACCCCTGCCCTAACAGCATTATTAAATTCCAGCTACATCAAACAGGATGCAGATTTTTAAGAGGCACCCAAAATAAACTCCATGTCCAGCCATTTACATGCTCTTTTTCATCATCAGTGTGTTGAGAACATGTGCAGGGGCACGCAGTATATTCACATGGATAGGGCCTCATTCAGAGCCCCATATCATACAGCCATATTCTCTCTAGTGCTACTCCAGTTAGCATGTGTGCTTCCTGTTTTAGCAGCAGGTGCTGCAGCGGCCAGACAGACTGCCAAGAGTTGGTCTGGAGAAGTCTCTACTGCTGACTAGCTCTCTTTGTAATGGCAATAAGCAGATGCACCTAAGAATATACTGGCAAGCCAGTGACTTGCCAAAGTGTACACTTGAGGACTTTTACTGTGTTGCCAAATGTTTTCAGTGCTATTAAATGTAACATTCCCTTAACTGGACCTGAATCAGGCATAGCCAGAAAGAATGGAAAAAGTATCCCAGCTATGGGAATTTCTCTAAAATCATGCTGTTCTAGCATAGGTAGACTTTGGATAAAGATTTTCTTGGTCATGGTTCAATGGCTGTATATGTTCCCCCCAGTTATAGCTACACTTACTTCAAGTAATAGAGGAATGTGCTAATCCACCGTCATCTCTCACTTTTGTGATTGTGACTCTAAGTACCAACTGTGGACATTATGTGGTATAAGACAGCAGACTTGATTTTAAATCCCTGTATTGGTCGTGTAATGTTTTACAGATTTCAAGTGATAAATTAGACTAAACTTAAGTTAGCCACATCATTCTTTCACCTAATTATTATGAATGGTTCAGTGACAGCTGGATTAGCTGGCTGAACATCCAGCTTCGTGCTGTCCCTGGACTTTGACAGAGAAACTCTGACCGTCTGCTTACCCTAGTTCTATCGATCATTAGCCTGTTCGACAAGCCAAACCAGGAAAGTGTGGAGTTTGCTTAACACTGAACCTTTCCACATGTATCTGAGCAAACAGAATTCTGCAACTGATGTCTGACATCTGACGTGATAAGAGTCAACAGCAACCTGTATGCAAAGCCTGCATCACTCTTGTTAATGTTTGATGAGTTACATGGAGACTGGTAAACCCATCGGAAGAATTTATATCTGTCTATTCTGCTTTTTGCCATGACACAAAACAGTAAAAACACCAGTTGCTTACCTGATGGTGTCATGTGGTCCTGGTCTATAGGAAATGCAGAACCTGGCCTGGACAGCCAATCAAGGAAGGAAATTAGGAGGAGCAGGAGACTGGGGGGGATCGAAGAAACAGCCATGATGCTAGAGAAAGAATGATGGAAGAATGAGAGGAGGACAGAGACACAGTGATTATAATTATCAGATGAACTCCATGATGACATGCCCATGTGAAAAACCCTTCTGCCCTCACTCTCTGACACCCTCAATCTCTTTCTCTCTCTTGGCCCCATGAGCACAAATTGTGGCTGCCATTTATTTTCAGCTGGTGTATGTGAAACCTAACATGAGACAGGGTCTAATTAATTATGTCGGGTTATGT
>NW_018127900.1:1012151-1014712 GCF_001952655.1 Monopterus albus | reverse complement strand
ATATATGTGTGTGTGTGTGTGTGTGTGTGTGTGTGTGTGTGTGTGTGTGTGTTTGTTTGTTTGTGATTCAATGTCCTCTACTAGAACCAGTTTGACAAAAGACAAACATTTCTTGTAATAAGATTTCTCATCATTCTGAGAAATGCTGTGAAATTGACTAAACCATATCATTTTGTCATTAACAAATATTTTACACTGACACACTGTATATTTACTTTAGATAAGACAGCAAGAAGGCTAATTTGATTTTGAAACAAAAGGTCACACTTATTTTACTAACAGAGAACGCCCATGTGCCCGCTTTAAATATTTTAGTGGCTATATCCATGACATATTATAGTCATGTCATTATATATTGTCATATTATGTGATGTTATTATATCTGGAGTATACTCCCAGAAAAAATCCAATGATGACAGGCCTAATTTCTAAGCATTACTTTACTTAATGCTAATTAATTTCATTTTATGAACAGTAATTACTGTGATAAAATGGCATAAGAGTAATTCTACAACAATACCAAACATGCCGAGCAAAACTGCTGAGTCAGGTGATAATTATCTGTGTTTATCAATGCACTTTGCACATTAAACATCTCATCTGATCCATTGTTGATACAAAAACAGCATTAAGCTTTTAAAATTCCAAACCAAATCAATTCCATGTTAATGAGTAGTGGTAGGCATGACTTTTGGTGTCCAATCATCACATGCTGCAATAAAATAGTAGAGAATCTAAAAATACTTCTGGGTAAATGTTGCACTGCAGCCGAGCCCAGTCAGATTTCCCCTGAGACTGGCTCCCCTTCTGAAAACAAGGTTTTTCCAGCAAAACGCTTTAGAGTATATGGCCAGTGATACAAACTCTTTCTGGTCAATACACTGTTGTTGGTGAACAAGTTCTACAAGTCAAGTCCAGCCTCTAAATATAAGCCAGACTTTCTGCACACACCCTTGACTATTTACAGCTGTGTCTCCACAACTTCACTGGGCAACCAACTACCCCAAATGTGGAGACTAGTATGTTTCTGTGAATATGCCAGTTCTGGCTTCTTAAAACCATATAACTACAGTGTGCTACACAGCATATCAAATTCTTCTTTATGTTTTCACAGGGGGAAAACAGTTTGGGCTCGGTTCTTAGAAATAGCCACAGGATTTTTAGTTATATATAATGAGAAATGGGGCAGCCACCTCAGGCACATTTACAAGAGCAACAAGCGTGGAGTCTTATATGATGTACTGTACCAGCAAGAAGAGGCTTGGGCAGAGTTCACCTGAGTGTTTGTAGTATATGTATATCAAAATTCTGGATCCAAATTACAGCAGGGCTCATTTACTTTGAAGATCTACTGCGATTTTTTTTTTTTTTTTACAATCTATATATATAAAGTGCAACTACAGCAAACACAAACAATAAAAGCACTGCACCAAGCACGTATGTGTAATATACTGGTGGGGATGGAACACTGGGAGCATGTGGCTTTGAGGAGACTGGAAGTCACTTGTGGGGATCGAAGGCTGGACCCCATGACTAATTTGTCGAATACCGTGAAAATGACAGAATGTAGGATTACAACTAGTGTCAGCATTGGTTAAGGTTAGGATAAGTCTCCTGGAAATGAATGTAAGTCTATGTATGGACCCTGTAAGTGACAACCACAAGGATATATGTGTGTGTGTGTGTGTGTGTGTGTGTGTGTGGTTGCATTCCAAGTGTCCAGAGGCTGCACAAGGCCAAGTAGTTATAAAACGCAAGAATTCATGGCAGAGAGCTGTCAAGCATCAGGCCCATATGGCCTGACTTAAATGCTCCATTATTGGCATTTTCTGCATATCACATCTTGTCCAAGTTCATCTTCAGATCCTCACAGACCCCTCTGTGTCCTGCTCGCTTCAGTTTAGAAAATCTTTTATTTTAAAATCATAATAAAAAACACAGAATTTTCTCCTCTTGCCAATAGCTAAACCACAGTTATTAAGGTGAAATTAACAACCCTCCAATGAGCACTTTCAAACCAGTTTTCTTAATAACTCTGGGAGGGTTAAGTGCTATGCTCATCTTTTGTTACACACTGTCTTTTCTTTTATAGTCCAACATTCTTTATGTAGTTGAAGAGCCAAAGTGCTATAAAACAGGGCCAAACAGCACCTCCATTCCAACAAGTGCTTTCATGTTAATCTTAAGTTTACTCTCCACCCTCTTAAGAGAAAGTGTCTGGAAAAGCCCTAGAAAAACTGGTGCTTCATCTCCATCTTGTACATGTTTCTTCTTCTCTAGGCCAATTACAGGCTTTCAGACACACAGGATGTGCTGCCTGACCCAATCAGAAAAGATGGAGGCTCAGCCCAGGCTTCCCGGGGTTTCTTAGTAAACATTTAATGTCACTATGGTCAACCTTCTTTCCACTACCTCTGCCCTAAAACACACACATGCACACAACATGAACACATCACACATACAACACACACAGATGCACATCTGGACTTGGCACCCCACATCACTCTGTACATCGAGGAGACCGCACTGCTGCTTCGGGGAAGGAGGCGGTGTGTGTGTGT
>NW_018127900.1:993583-1011615 GCF_001952655.1 Monopterus albus | reverse complement strand
GCCTGCTGGATGACCTCAACACCTTCTACACCCGCTTTGAGACCTCCAGCCACAGCACAGAGAGGAGGCACACACACACCGAGACCACCCAACTCCCCACCTCCCCTCCATTAACTGTATCACCAGGCCAGGTACGCACAATCCTGAGGAAGATCAACCCCTGCAAGGCGGCAGGATCGGACAACATCCCTGGGAGGGCTCTCAGGGCATGTGCCAGCGAGTTGGCTGATGTTCTCACCACCATCTTCAACCTTTCCCTCAGCCAGAGCATTGTTCCCACCTGCTTTAAGACCACAACCATCGTCCCCCTTCCCAAGAAGAGCCTGGTCACCTGCCTGAACGACTACAGGCCAGTGGCACTCACCCCAATTATTATGAAGTGTTTTGAGAGAGTGGTGCTGGCCCGGATTCAGAGCTGTGGATACTCAGGATACTCTTCATTGACTACAGCTCCGCCTTCAACACAGTTGTCCCCCACAAACTCACCCACAAACTGTTCCATACTGGGTCTGCATCCCACCCTCTATATTGCTGCATCTGTTGCTACTTAAAGTGTCTTAGATTTTGTGTTACTTATTTATCTACTTTATATTTCATTTGTATTTTGTGGCATTCATGTGGACGTCAAAGTAAGAATTTCATTGTACAGGGAAACACGTTTCCTAACTGTGCATATGACAAATAAACACTTTGACTCTTTGACTCACTGCTAGCACCTTGCCTCTCCCATGTTTCCTCTGATCTAGATTAATCATCTGTGTTTGTTCAGAAGGAGTTGACAAGGGAGGCAGGAGGAGGAGGTTAGAAGTAAAAGTAATCCGGGATGAGTTGAGCCAAACAAAAAAAAAAAAAAAAAGAAAGGTTAGGGGGTGAGCGGTCACATCATCTCTGTGTTAGTCCCTTTTATAGCTGCAGATGTGCACACACACAAACACATAGAGTGATGTTGCAAGCCCAAGTTTAGTTTGAGATTTCTCTAAAGAGAAGCAAAAAAACTCTAATATGCACATTCACCAGCTCTCTGAACAGCTACTTGACAATTCTTTAATTCTAAATTTACTAATGTGCCTTCTCATTTTTTATATGTGCATGGGGCCACTGAAGTAAAACTTCAGGAAAGGGGTGTTGTCATTCAAAAACACAAACTTTCTTTTGTCTAACTTAATATGCAAGCTCACTGTTTCATAGTGTGCTTTAAGGGCCTTAAAATAAGGAACCAATATATGCTTACTCATAAATAACTCCCTGTAAGACCTGAAGCTAAATGTATTAAAGCTACAGTAAGGCATGAAACTCCAAATCAATCCATGCTGCTCAGACCAGCATGTCCTCTCCCTGCTCCAATATGCTCTACTATAATCTGCCACGGTTTTCAGATATGAAAGAAACAGAATATGAAAACACTAGAAATAAAAATGCAACTAAACTGACTGATCAAGCAGAAATAACTGAAAATCTCTGATTGGTTAGTGAAGTCGGTCCAACTTAAAACCTTTTAGAAGCTAATGTCTCTGCACTGCTGCCAGTCTGGGTCACAGGAGGCTTCGACAGCACCTCTCCACGTGAAGACAAGTTTTGGATCATCGTTCTACAACAAAAATATTTGAAAAAAGTCTCATACCGTAGCTTTAAATGTAAATATAAAATATGGGAGCACTGCAAAGAAAGTGCAAACTAAAGGCACAGTGGGCTGGAGTTCTATTATAATATGAAGTAATTTTTGTAAACTGATTAATAGTTTTAGGTGACAGGCATGTCTGTATTTATGTAAAAACTCAAACTGAATGTTTTGAACCCAGTACTTGATTCACCTTTCACTACAAGCACACTGCTATTCATACTGAAATATTTTTTATTCAATGTTGTTCCACTATACCACATTTCTAATGTTTTTCCAATTAGTTTGTGGCCTGTAAATGCAGGCCCTGATCTGTGCCTTTAGTCTAGCAGAGTTTTAGAAATATCATACACTATGAAGGCATGCCAGAGTACATTAGCCTTTCAGTGATTATAGGGGTTTCAGAGACTCCTCAAGTCTTTGAATGCATTAGTGTGAATGATAGGCCTCCCATTAATGTGTTCCCAAGCTTTCTCTCACTCACTGTCCACTCTTCATTATGTTTTTAATTCCTTTCTTTAGCCCCTTGCTCTCATTCATCATAGTCCACCATTACATATATCTTTTTGCTTCAAGCTCAAAGTGCTTATCTCACTGGGCTAATCAGGGTCCAAAGAAAAGCTCAAGGAAAATGGGAATCAATGCGATAAACAATGTTCAGTAAATCTTGTTTTGAACATGTGTGGGATTACTTTTTACAGGGGCAAAACAAAAGATGTATCACATATCTGTATTACATGTTATTAGTGACTTGAGCTTTATGATATTTGTCATTATGGAGATCTTGAATTCTATCAGTATACTGTTTTGTTTTGTTTTGCTTTTTTGATGCAGTTGAATTGCTTACATGGATCTGAATATATTGTTTTACCAGTGTTCCAAGAACTCAGCTTGCTATGTCCAGCAGATGCAGAGGTTTCACCTGCGTGTACAGTTTTAAAGAAGCAGCTACACTGTAGGACTGTGACACTGATGAAGGCAGGATGGTCGAAAACATTGTCTTCTCGCAGAAAAAAGTGAATTTTTGTGTTTATGTATAAAGCCAGGAACAATTTATTACCTGGTGGAATTCAAAAACTATTTAATGAAAGGGAAGGGGGATACAATTTAAGGGGTCAGTTAAATTTAAAAATTCATGCTACTGTATATGTACAACCAAAAAAAGATTTTGTATTTCCATAAGTGGGGTAAAACTATGGAATAATTTAAGTGTGGACATAAAAAACAGTAAGAGAATTGATGAGTTTAAACACAAATATAAAGGTATGTGTCAATCAAGATATGGGCAAGAACAGGCTTAACGATTAATCAGGTGTAACATTGTGGGTGTGGTGTTTTTAGTATATCACTAGTGTGGTGCAGAACAAAATTATCCATGTAGTAATACTGCTTGCAAACCAATGATGTAAGATGATGTCATGGGGTAGGACTGGATAAGTCTAACTTCTTCCTACTCTGTTCAAGCATGTACTAGGTATAAGCAAATTGATAATATACTTGTGGATATGTGTGGAATTATGTGTGTTGACATATTGACTGTTGTTACATGTTTGAAAGAATAAATCAAATCAAAATCAAATCAAATTCTTGCCATTGAGTGCAACCCCTAAACAACAATAGTGCCAAAATGAAACAAATGTAAACACAAATGTTTAATATGAATATGTGTCACCTAACTAATGACATTTAAAATTTGACCAAAAGTTCATTCTTAACTTCTTCACAGCAACAACACAACATGCCTTTCACTTTGTGTACTCTATATCCACAGACATCCAAGCACCTGACACCTAAATTAATTTCATAGAGCATCTTTAATCACTGCATCTCAACAGGGTGATGTATACTTTATGACTATATAAAAATGCTGACATTACACACACATTTTGTGGTAGAAAGTATTTTAACAATATCATTTCAAAAATAACCAGGTTTGTCAGGACACACACAAAGTAGTCCAAAAGTTCACTATTGGTCTTAAATAATTACACAAGAATCATGCAAACAGATCGTCTGCACCACCAGCAAAATAAACAAAATTTGAGTAAACATAGCACAGACTTGTGTCTGCGTGTGACACCAGGCACTGGTGAAGAAGAGCTCACATTAGTAAAGGTGTTCAGACAAGAGCTAGGGCCCAAAAACTGCAGTAATCAGCTGCTCCTCATAAGCCAGTTGCACTGTTGGATATATTTGCAGACATTCATTCACCTGTGCTGACAGTGTGTGTATGTATGTGAGTTTATGCATGATGACACAGTATGCATTTTTAACATGTGTCCATATGTGTCTGTGTGTGCTCTCAGGCATTCAGATCTGGCTACAGGGTTGCTCTAATGTCTCCTACTCTTATTTCATAAGAGAGAGTGGAAAACTCTGAGTCAGCAGACTGGCATGAGACGAGACTCCCTTGGAAACAAATCAGGACTCACATCTGCAAACCCTGCTAATGCTTGTGGGAGGCGAGAGAGAGAAAGAGTGGGTCTATGTTTGTATGCGTCTGCACATGTGTATGCATAAAATCAAGTGTGTGTATGGGAGTGAAGCAAGAGACTGAATCCAGCAAAAACAGAGAAAACATGAGCTGAAAATTGATCTTTGTGGAAAACGTCTGCTTTACATGATTCCACGCTGTATGTGCATGTACGGGCATGCAAACGTTTATCTATGATATTAAAAACAATAGCTGTGAAGTTGAATTTTGCTCCAAAATCAAACTTTTTTGACATTAGCAAAATTGCAGTGGTGAGATAATTCATTTAAACTAGCCAGAATTCAAAGTTACATATGAACTAATTTGGATTTAATGAGTTCCTGTTATGAACAGTACACATTTCCTGCGTTTCCACTATCAGAACCTAACGAGTGGTGTAACCCTTACTTCTCTTAACCATCTCCAAACATAGTCTCCAGGGTCAACTGACTTGTTTTTCCACTGTATTCTCTCTCTGTCAGTCTCTGTTTAGATCAGGGAGAAGCTGCACCTTTCTCACACACACAGTCACCTGTGTGTTTACACACCATGCTTGTAATGCTAATTTTCGAGGTGTGAAGATGCAGACATTTAACCAATCACCAGAGACGGCTCTGCACACAGGCGTCCCCTCACCCCGTGCATTCCTGGTACTTGATTTTAGTAATACTTTCTGAGGGGTGCCGAAATGTAGCTCCCAGAACATACCTCCAAAGCGGGCACACTGTAGTGGAAACAAACGCAGAACCCGTGACAGGTGTTACTCAGTGTGACGTGTTCCAATAGGTTCCTATAATGGAAAAACCCCAATTGACTGCTTATGGTTCTAGAGTTCAGTCCCCATTTAAAGTCATAAACATGTTGTTTTGGGGGTGCAGCATGTCTCTAAATCCTGCAATTTCTTCCTCTTTGTCAGACACACACACATCCTGGCAACCATGTACATCTCTAAATACCACGTGTACACAGATGTGTGTAAAATCGAGTGGGTTTCCAGAGTACTGTGGAGCTGTGAAAAGGTACAGAATGTAACAGCTGTACTTAATGTCGGCCTGCTTAATGTGGTAGTGTAGCTAACCCCGGGACAGAAACTGATGGAACCAACAGCTCTTAAAACTCCTTGTCTCATCATTTGAACCACTCTTACTTCAGTTACCACATGAATGCTATAATGGCTTCCATTATGCAAGTTCCTCATCATGCTTTTTCGCTGTACCAGTAATTACTGAGCCCCTGTTTCATCAATAAATCCTGTTAAACCTGGTTTAGCTATATTCAGGTGAATATAATCAAAATATGCAGTCTTACAAAAAAACTGCTGGAAATATGAATAATATTACACATTATAGAAACAACTAATTAGACAAAATGAATTAATGTTGTAATATATTTTTATTTATTGCTAGGTACTTTATTGATCCCACAGTGGGGAAGTTTGTTTACATATTTAATAAGAATCCTGACCATTAGCCAGTTCCACTTTTCATCAGCAAAATATAAAATTACAACATTTCTATTATCATTCATCTACACCCATATTTTAGCATGGCCACTGAAGCAATCGACCCTGAAACCACTGCAGCTAAATAAAACAAATGTATACAGACAAAACACAATTTTGCTAACTGAGTAAACAAAACCAAATATGGAAACAAGCTGCAAATACAGAAAACAACTAAATAGCCAATAGATAATACAAACATATATAGAAAACACAACAAAAACTGATTAACACAGCAGAGACAAGAGGACAGTTGTCATGGTGATGCAGGAAGTTGAAGTCAACTAACCACAGAGGTGATGGAGAATGATCAGACATGTTTCTAACCTATTAGAATTTCTCTATGCTATTTGGTTTTATTTACTGTATTTACAGGTGTAGCGTTTGTCTAGCCTATGATGTGCCAGTGTTGTCAAATTGGTAAAATGCTTGTGATGTTTTTCTGTTCAGGTGTTTTAAATAAGTTGAAATGCGTTGAGCTCTCATGGCCATCGTTGAAAACTGATGTCCAAATGTGTTTAAATTAATACAGTAAAGTAAAGCTACAAATAATTCAGATTGTTTTAGTTTTAGATAGATCTATACTTTATCTGGCCCCTTTAAAATGACCCAATATTTCTTTCATACCAGTCAAATGTTATAATGGCTCCTTCAGAATTGTACGGAGCGCACCAAATACAACTTCTCAGGAGCTGTCATTATCGGAAGAAACAACTTACCAACGTTACCAGTAAACTGGAAATAAGCCCATATCCGTCAAAACCAACCACTGCTGTCACTTCATCCCATTGGCCACAGCGTCCAACACCAAGATGCAGAGGAATTTTATACCTTATGTTTCTGTGATTTTAATTTAGGCTTTTACTAGCATTTGGTCATGCAGGCCAAGTAAATGTTTTGATTGGCCAAAAAAAAAAGATTATTAGGTCATTAAAAGTTATTAGGCTACAATAACGCGATGTGTATAAGAACATAAAGCAGCTTCTGCAAAGTTACCGGAGTCCTGCAAAAGCTGACCAAAACAAGGTGTTCTGGAGATGCATTAACGCAAAAAGATGTTAGCGTCAAAGGGAACATAAACACACTTACTTATTCTGAAGGCTGGAGCTGAAAAACTGCAAGAACCGCGCACATTGACTTTTCAGAACTTCGTCATCTGATGGCCAGCGTGAGCACCGCCAGGCACAAGAAGTCCTGCTTCTTCACTTCAACTTGCTCGGCCCAGTAAGACCCCTCCGCTGCGAATTTTCACATCACCCTACCATCGGATCGGATCTGTGACCCTTTCCTACCAAAGATTTTTGCCTTATCTGCTGCTCAGTTCATCATCCAGCCGACTTTGAGAGCTACACACTCTACGTCGCTGAGGCAGAGCCTGTGGATGTGTTTCACAAGGCGGTGAAGCGCCCTCATCCGCCAGCAGCCCACCCTGCTCCGCGACCACAGCGAGGACAGCCAGAAAGACTGCCGGGACAAACTTCCAAAATAAAACCTCATAATAACAACAGCCTAATGATAATAATAGGAATATACGTTTTATTTATAGGACACGATGGTTTACAAAGATAACAATCAATAATAGTCACACACACAAAACTATTAAAAACGGACTACTGAAAAGGGCACAAAACATATTATAATAGCCTAAAATTTAATAAAAGATACAAACATGTATTTTAAAAAAGTCTGATTAAGGCAAAAGCTTTGACTAAGTGGCAAACATTTTCTTAGGCTATTACATAATCAGGCCATAGAGACCACATTGTTAGAACATTCTAAATTTAAACAAATGAATTCAATTGCTTACTGGTATCTTTGATGTTCTGACCAACAGAAAAGCATCATAGTTGTCTGTCCAGACTTGACGGAGACCCTAATAAGGGTCTTCATTAAAGATGTGTAATTTTGGTAATACACTTTTTTCAAATTCCATCGTTTACTGCATTTGAGACCAAACAGCCCTCACTTTCCATGTTTTTCCTACAGGCTATAAAGTTAAATATTCCAACTTTACACTACTGTGCTCTAACTACCTACATAGCCTGCCTACTAAGTATATTTCAAAATACTACAAAAGGTCCAAATGTAGCCTGTTTCGATTAGCAAATGCCATTTATTATTAAGAACTACAAGCAGCATGAATGACTGCATCTGTCTGAAAAACGACTGTCTGTGTGGGCATCACGTGGAGGGGCCACTTGAGAAATGAAGCCACGAGAGGCTCGCCCAGAATTACAGCTGTCAATAGATATACAACCCTGACCCCAGAGTCTAGCCCCCACACGTGAGAGAAAAACATGCATGCACCCATCTGCTGCTCCTGCTTGCTTGCAGGTTTATCTGCATTTAAACCTGCTTGCTAGGACCTTGTCATGGGTTTTATTTTAAGGGTTTGAGGACACTTATCCCAGTGCTAACATGCAGTGTCACATAAATTCTACTGCATTATTAAAGCTAAAACAACAGAAGCAAAACTTTGCAAGGCTGCACCCAGCTGTACCTTGCCTCACTTTACATGTCACAGTGTACTGCTACACATTATGAATTTAAATCAATAAAATAACTAACAAACACATTTAGCACGTCTCTATTACACCACAGTTCACATCAGTACTAAAAAACATCCAGCTAAACTGAAATAGACCACCACAGTCAGTTGGAAATAGAAAGCTGAGGGATAAACAGGCTGACACGTGTACTGACAGAGGCACACATGAGGGGAGGGTGGGCTCTGGGTGTTTGCATTTTCTTGGCCCCGCACCTTTTATTTTCCTGCCAATGCAGTCATATTTGTGCTGACATAATTTGTAATGTGATGGTAAAGAATTTGAACTGGTCTGTCTGTATTGAGCAGGGCTGTCCTAGTATTTACATAAGCCTGTCCCCTTCTTGTTTACAAGGTCCACAAGTTATTGCTGAGCTTTTCCAAGTCCTCTGGCTGACATGCACATAAAAATGCCTGATAAGCCACGAGGCTGTTCTCACATACAGATACTGCAATTTATAACTTGTAATTCACTATCCTTCAATATGCACAATGACTTTCTTTGCTTTATTCTATGTTTACATAAAAAGCTAATTCATGTGGTATTAGGACCATGTGAATTTGATGAACTTTCATTAGACCTGAGGCACAGAGAAAATAAAAATGAGCGAACCGTTTCAATATGACCCCGAACATGTCCACATATTCTGTCAGTTATAGGACAGAGATCTTTGATTGGAGAAGATTGGGGTCATCTCATGAACTATTTCCTTTGTCATGGAATACTCATTCCCGTGATTGTCTGTTCTGAGTTATCTTATGTTATATTGAACAATGCAGAAAACAATGGCCTGCAAACTGGTGCCACTGTGCCGGCACTGGAGGATTTCCCCCAAGCTGGCCCCTTCAGATCCACCCTCAGAGATGTGTTTGAAGGTAGTTACAGCAGCCATCAAAACTATGCTCTTTCCTCTTAATATGTTGTCTTAAAAGCAAAAACTTCCTCAGCTTGAAAAGACTGATTATCAAAGGTGGAAAGTAACTAAGTACATTTAGTCAAGTACTGTACAAGTTTGAGGTATCTGTACTTTACTTTCAAATTATAAGCATTTAAGGAAGTTAAAATGAGCTCTGCCTTTACCTGCTCCAACACTGAATGTGATGTACACAATAATACAGGGCTACAATGGAAGTCTGTGTCACAGAGGAATAAGGCACATCAAGTTTTTATTATAAAAGCAATTTTGTAAGGATCATAGTAATTTCAGAGATCATCGTATTTTCATATCTGAGACATTAATTACAAAATAACATCATTGGTGGTTCTGTTTTTTCTGCAATAGCATGTCTTTCAATAGCCATGTAAGATCTGACTTTGGCTGAATGTTTTTATTTTCCACTAAATCAAAGAGCGCTCTTTGTGTTATTCCCCTTATGTCACCTGTAAAGCATTTAAATAAAAACAACAGTAACAGCAATAGGACGGGTCACTGTGCTTCTGGTTCTCTATCTTCTTTATTAGAGAGCTGTTGATAGGCTTAAAGCAAATCACAAATAATTCTCTATTAGCACTTCTGAACCCTAATCCAGCATTACGAGTCCCTAACCTGCCATATATAAGACAGCAGGAGGTAGGTGGGTTGGATGCTGTGAAGTGAGAAGGAAATTGAATTGAATTGGTGAGATGGTGAGGGATGAGTAAGATCCACAGAGTATCAGCATGAGAGCTCCATCATGTGCAAAACAACACAATTAAGAGCGACGCTTAGCCTAATCAGTGAAAGCATCATGTAAATTATGTTTTTTTTTAAGTGCCTACTTTAATCTTGACTGTTATCATGGAATACAAATCAGGGACTTAACTTTAATGAAAGGAGGAGAGAGCTTAAAGAGTTGAACTAAATATAAGTAAAGAAAAGGGACAGAGAAGACAGAGAGGGTGATTGTTGCTGTGTTACCCTCTGAGCACGGTTTAGAGCCAAATTCATTTTTTCCAAATCAAACAATTATTCATGCAGCAATACATCTTATTCAGATTAATAGGAGTTAGATGCTATTTAACTTCATATACAGTATGTTCAGTTTCCCTGTTGTATATACTCTAATATCTTTTCATTAAGAAATTAGTGGATTAATTGTTTTCATTAAAAAATTTGTGGTTGTTAATCATGAATGACATGAATGCATTCGATATAGATTCTACACTAACTCTAACTACAGCCTTGGAAAGCACAGTTCAACAAAAACTTAATATTGTTGTAATGCAACAGTGACAGTGATCAAAGAATTATAGATTTCCATTGTACAAGTATTATTTTTTACCTATCCGCTCCTCCTATGCTTTATGTAGGTGCAAAAAAACTGTAATAAATAGTTAAAAGAAAGCATATTTGATTTAATTGAAAATTTTTGTGAAAGAACTATTTGCCCTTCTATTTTCCTTCCTAGTAAATGTGGTTGTCTTATTGTACAAATGCTACAAGCCCACCCCAGAATGCATCTGTGTCTTGTACAGTCATCTAACACTTTTCAGTCAAAAATCAGCCATTGTGAGCTCAATAATGGACTTCCTAAAGTACTTTAAAAAGGAAACTAAAAGGTCATATAGAGGGTCATACTTTATATTTTTATTTAATAAGCCCCATCGATTCGTCAAATTTTACATATGACTTTTTGTGTTAGATTCCTTGTTACATAGGCCTAAGTGTAATTTGAAATAAATAATTTCCATTTGGTTTTTGGAGTGAGTGGGTGACATCTGAGTGGAGACGGATGCAATCTGAGTTGAGCGCTGAGCGATAATGAGCGAAGCGGCCTGGTGTGGCTTTGGGTGGAGGAGCAGAGTGGGCGAACAGCTCTGTGAGCGAGGAGCGGAAATTCTCACTGCTCCACTCTGCTCATAACCTCTGATGTAAACCAACAGTAACAAGGCTACTGCTGAAATAAAATGAAATATGTCCAACAGCAATAAAACATCTATTTTACTGAGCAGGAATAACCTCTGAGTATACAGTATATAAAAAAAACATCTGCCAAAACATTCTTCATGCTACCTAAGTAAGCAGCCACCATTGATTGTGTTTGTCGTCTATTGCCTCAGGATGCATCAACAATTCTCTCTCTCTCAATCAGTCAATTTATACAGCACATTTCCTACAGATCCATGCAAGTCAAAGTGCTTTACAGAACAAAAGGCAGAATAAAAGGCAATCAGGTAAAAGGTGAATAATAAAGAAAAACATTTTAAATATAAAATATTAAAAATCAATAAAAGTGAATTAAAAGAAAACAAAAACAAGATAAAAAAAACAGGATATAATGACAAATAAACTATTTAAGACTGAATAATACAGAATAATATCCCTCTCTCTTTGCAAAAGAACACACCCTCTTTGGTCCGGCACTGTTTTGGACTTTTAGCAGATGAGTGCTCCTTTATGGCTGGATGTTTGAAATGACTACTTGCAGTTTGAAAAACATTTCTTTTAACCTTCACTGGGTGTAGGAGGGGCTAATTTATGGCCCTGATTTTGAAAACACCGGGTAGAAAAGCTGGAATAACGACAGAAAGGCTGCAGGCAACAAACAGAGTGCCATAGAGGAGGATACTGTACCGGCCACATTGCCCCATTTTCACTTGTTTTTTTTTTTGTTGTTTTTTTTTATCAGACTGTGTAAAATTAATGCACGTCTACACCACAGACATGAACTATTCTGGTATTTTAGACAGTACATTCAATTTTTATGTTAATGTCTGATGAGCACGGAAGAAAAGCTTTTAGTCTGTTTGGAGAGTTCAGACCTTTTTACCTCAAAATACTGTATGCACATTTTACATGCATGGTATGTTTCAACTTTCCTTACAATGCTGCAGATTTTGTTTGAGTTAATAAACTGTCTCAGGTCACCGAAAAGGGGTTTCTTGTTCATGACATCATATTCCAGAGGCCCTGTTTGACTGTGGAAAACAAGAGGCAGCTGGAAGTCTGGTACTCATTCACCCTTCCAAAACATGACCCAGGAACCTCCCCCTCCCAATCCCGGCCACCATTATGTGGAACGTGTATTAATGTTCCACATTCTGCTATCTAAATAAACAGACCTTGAAAATATCTTATCCCAGCAAGTTCCAGCAGTGGTTCCAACAAATCCTGACTGTAAAGTCACAGTAACGTCATAATACGCAGTTTACTTTCTTTAGTCTGCAGTCACATAAAAGCAATTCATTTCCAGACAACAGTTCATTCACTCCTTCACTCATTGAGACTGGAACCACAACCTTGCACATTTATGTCAGTCCTTGTTGCGGGGTAATTATCTACTGTACCATCAGCTCGATCAGGATCACAACAGCAATGGATTAGACAATATTATTCCCTGCATACCTAAAAACAGGTTCCTATGATTTCTATACTTTATGTAGCATGAGCATCCATGCGTATATACACATGCGTACATACACACAAACAAACACATGATGTGGGTAAACAACTGTGAGTGAGGACCAAAGAGATAGATATCCTGTTTACAAAAAACAGATAAATGTTAAGTTTCTGTCGGTTGGTCTCTTTCTCTCACAAAAACACATAACACAGATATACACAAAGCAAACACACACACACACACACACAGGCTGTCTCCTCCATCATTTCCTTAAAAAAAAAAAAATCAATCTTGATTCGCTAGTATTCAGCTAAATGTACCTAAATTGCATCAATCATGGTCCTATTCTAAATCTGTACGTCTACAAAGATGACTGTTGAGACTAAGGAACCATTTTATGGAACAGCCAGTGAGGGAGACCGTATTTTTGCCAATGATTTGTGGTTACCTAGGAGACTAGAACAAAAGAGCATCAGTGAAGCACATTATCTTGTCATGCCTTACAAGCTTATAAAAATGATTGCTGCCATAAAGTCATGTGAACACTGCCACCAGGGACCCTGAATATGAAAGAGGTGGTCATTTTTGGTGGACAAACAACTTTAATATATTAAAGAAGTAATACTTTCACTACCTCAGTTAACTGGCATTCAGTTTTAGAAAATTAATGCACAAAATTGAACATGAACATATTATATTCAATAAGTGTGAATCTAAAACGACTAAGAATGTCTTAAAGTGGGTTTGTATTTCCATTTTAACATTACAGAATCTATTACTGTATGTAATTTTCATTTGGGTATCTTATCAGGATGCCTCCAGGGCGCCTCCCTTTGGAGGTTTTCTGGGCACATCCAACTAGTAGGAGGCACCAGGGTAGACCGAGAACACACTGGAGAGATTATATAGGACGTCTGGACTACCATGCTGAACCTGTTGCCACAGCGACCCAATCTTGGATGAGCAGAAGAAAATGGATGGATGCAGGAAGGTTGCTGGAACACATTACTGATGGAAAAAAGAAATTAAGTTCAGGAGTCTGTCTGGTTTCTCAAATGAATAATAGCAACCCATCTCTTCTACTGATCATCCAATTCATTAAATTCCACAGGCAGTGTTCCAGTCGCAAGGCAAAGAGTGCACATAGTACACATTAGCCAGGAGATGTTATAGTGTGTCTGGGTGTCGAGATGACACAGCAGTGAGGTCTGTAGTTTTAATTAATTTGGCAACAGCAGGATTTACAGTTTGACTCCAGAACATCTCAGCAACCAAGAAATGCCATCCAGAAGACCTGAGAGGGATTCTGCTACTGTATCTTGCACCTGATTGTGAAAGAGAAACACAGGTTGAAAGTCTCCACAAACAAAAAATAGATGGATATAAATACAGTGAAAGCCTTGCAGCTGATCAAATATCAGGCAGTTACCATCCAGGGGTTAGACAGTTGGGGTAGGCAGAGTCTCTTTGCCATGTCAACACAGGAAGTCCGACACCGGTTCCTGTTTCTGTCTCTACTGTGATGATTGGTTGGGTCTTCTCTGGAAACACATGAGAGCACCAGCAGAGGCCTGGGTGTGGAACCCCCAGCAAAACCCAGCACAGCTCGAATCTGAGCCACCTCGGATTCACCCCCATGTATTTGAGGAGACTGTTCTCCTGTTAAAAAATAAATAAATAAAAAGGAGTCCATATGTCATTTGTGGCAGCAGGTTTATATGACCAAAACAACAATAACAATTTATAGTTGGATGACATCTAGCGACCACAGCAATTATGACACAAGCAAAGGAAAACGTTTGGTGATGTAGCATATAGAACAACATAGCCCACTTTAGGAGGAAGTTGGGGTGGATAGATGGCTCCAGAAAACATAAGACCTCCCCTTAGAAGTGTATATTCAATCCCTGTGTGAAGTGTGTTTTTTTATACATGACCATTACATAACTTTAATGGCATGTGTATTATTATAACCCTAATGACGAAGGTTATTTTAACCTAAATCACAATCTTTTCCTAAACCTAACCAAGTAGTTTTTGTGTATAAATATAATAAAACTGTGACAGTTCCGTAATAATAACCCTGGGTTTATGATTTTTTTCCATGACAAGAAAGGTCTGGCACACTTACCAGAGGAACAGTCACAAGGAGCATATGATTGTTATCATAATGACAAATGTCTGGTAAGCATGCTCCTGGAAGGATCCTACGGGTCATATTCTAAGGTCGGGACAACTGATGTATGTTGTCATTTGAGTCAGAGGACTTGAGATAGGGTTGTTCATGCAAATGTCCTGTTCTGATCATTCAACAACAACATACATGATGTCACATGGTAGTAGCAGAGGAGCAGAAGCCGCAAATAGAATTGCCTTCTCTCACCTCTCCCAAACTCTGCATTGGCTACATAGATGAAACCATCCACCACCTGGCACACTTGCTGGACATGAGGAGCAGGGCTATAGATTGGGCAGCCTGAGTCATCTGTTCCTTCAAAGGTAAAAAGTTTATTACTGACGCTCTGGTGCTCCACTCTGGCTCTTTCTCTCTCTGCCCTGCAGACACACAAAGTCTGGCATTAAAATATTCACAATAATATTCATTAAAAGATCATTAACAAATGCAACTTGCATAGTAACATCAAATTCAACATGCTTACCGATTGGTTGAATATAGAGTCAGGATATTAAATTTGTGTTGGTTGTTGAACATATAACTGATCCCTGAGCCGATACCTAGGATAAAATCAAAAGTTGATATAATTTTATTTACTTTCTTGGGTATCATGGCTGATAGTAACAAGGTCGATATCTATAATGAACCAATACTGCCACCGCATGGTGGGAAGATAAAACTACAACAAGTAAAATTAGGAATAGGATGTTTTCCAGTCATTTGTGTCCTGACTGAGGGTATGTGGGATTGAAATGCATTAATTCCATATTGTATTACATTAGTATTATAGTTTGGGTATACAGCAATCTGATTCCACTTACAGTCCCTTTTAGTTTAAGAACCAGCTCAATTTTAAAATTGGTTTATGCATTGCTGGTTTAGTTGGTTTATTCATTTTTGTCATTGTGTTATTTAAGATGAGAGTAGACCAGCGGAAGTTTATCCTTCATTATCTGCACTTAGCAGGAACACGAACTTACTGTTAATCTGTCTCTGTGGAGTGCCTGACACAGGAAGCACATCAGGTGCATGCATGAGCCTTGTGACTAAGGAGACATCCAGATACTCCATGCCAGGACCAAACATGGCATAACGTGGCTCAGATGAGGGCACCAGAGACTGAAGAAATGAGGTCACCACTTCATATGCTGGCCGTGAAGGAAGCCATTGTTGTCTGCAGGATGGGCAGCCTTTCAGGTATCTGTTGAGACCAAAACAGTGGTGAAAAACCTTTCTGTCTGACTGTTACCATCTGACCTTAATACAGGAGAGCAGAAAATGATACCCACTCTGACATGTAGTCAAATTTCAATTCAATCCCTTTGCCTTCTTTTCTATCATCCAGGCTCTCATCTTCATTAATTAGTGGTGCATCCAGCAACTCCAGCTGTGGCATGCTCATGTGATCAATGGAGGGCCAGTATGGCATGTCTCTGAGCAGGAAATATCTCCACAGTAATGGATCTCTAACCAGGGCCCTCCAATACCGACTGGTGGCTCCCAGACGACAGATGTCCGCAGGTGAAAGAAAGTTCATGATCAGGAACTGTACATCCACCTTCAGGAGGGATGACATACAATATTTATGACTTTTGTTACTATAGGTCAAGGACATTCACAAGTGATGTCATGTTCTGCTCACTTCCCATTTGACAAGCTGAATGCTGTTTTATTGAGTCTGTGCATGTGCACTGTCTAATCTGAAGAATTACCTGAAATATCTATGACAGATGAGCAATAACAGTTGCAAAAGAGGGTTCAGGTGTCAAAAACTAGGGAATACATAGAAACAGGGTGGAAACTACCACTCTTACTAACTCTAGAAGATCTATTATCAGTGGTGAATGGTAGGGTAGTCAAATCTTTTAGTAAAGTAGTAAAATACTCTGATAGGAAAGGTCTAAAAAGGCTAAGTAAAATTATATTAGTGTATTCTTGGATTGTTTTGTAAAATGGTAAATGGACTGTATTTATATAGCGCTTTTATGCACTGGCCAAAGCGCTTTACAGGGAGATTATACACCATTCACCCATTCATGACGACAAGACTACCACACAACGGCGCTAGTCAAGCCACCGGGAGCAATTTGGGGTTCAGTGTCTTGCTCAGGGACACTTAGGCATGTGGGGAGACCGGGAGTCGAACCACCGACTTGCTGGTCAGAAGACGACTTGCCCTACCTCGTGAGCCGCAGCCACCCCGTTCACACAGTTTTGTGAAATATCAGAATCTGTCGGTGTAAGCTGTCAAACAAAGAGCAGTTGATAAAGTACAACACTGCCTAGAAGTAGGAAGTAGCCTGTCGTGAACTGGGAAAACACAAAATCAGCACTTTACCTTTAACGCTATTTTTATATTAAAAAAAACGTGTTGCTCTTCACCACTCAATTACCATTTACACATTTCAAAATGCTTGTTTCGCTTTATATAGCCAAATGTAACATCTTGTTTATTTTTTGCTACTTGCACAGCAACGCAGAACAGCTTAACCGAAATTGTACTAATAGCTAATTTCGACCTGCATTCTCCTACCTGGATGAATGAGATGTATACATAGGCTTAGGTTTTAAAAAGAAACAATGATTCTCATTTCTCACCGGCAAGCTGTCAAAAATTCCAGGTGTAGGTTCCCCCTTTTCCGTGTCTACAGCAGGCGACAAATCTTTTTCGACAATTTTGCCACTATTTGGAAAATATCTGTCTCTGAAGCGTCGGAGGCTGCGGATCACCACAGACTCGTTGAGCGGCTGGATCTTTCCAGGCATGACTTCAGATATGCAACTACCGAAAAACTAGTAAAAAGACATGAATATGGTCTTAAAGACGGATGACAACAAATGTGACGTTTCTTTTACTGTCACACTTCCTTAATGTTGGAGTTAGTGGTGCATTGTGGGTATTGCAGTTCTACAATGATATGACTCCAAACCTGGATCTGCAAACGCGTCTTTATTGTCAACGAGGACATTAAAAATGATTTCGCCCAAACAACACAAATTCTCTATTTACAGTTACACTATCAGAGTTACTCAGGTGACAGAAAAATGGAACTTGCAACAGATGGGAATACACGTGGCGCATTACAAAGCTGGTATGAACATAGTTCAAATGGTCATGAATCATTGTCATCAGTATTGAACACTATTCTTTGCCTCTTGTGTGTATATTTTGATACACAGATATTTAATTCACATGAAATTATAATATATTAAAAGCATAAATGGCAACAAAACAATAAATAAAATGTTACTGTGCAATGTCTCATTTCCAGCTGATTACTTTTAAACTTGTAACAATCTTAAAAAAAAAATGGGGAAAAATATTAATAACCTTTTTATATTAATGTTACTATAACACATTCTTAGATCAAAACAAGTGCCCCAGTCAACAGTCTG
>NW_018127900.1:937165-993551 GCF_001952655.1 Monopterus albus | reverse complement strand
GGGCAAAAAATATTCAACAGCCTCCTCTGCAGTCCCTACCATTTCAACACCATCAATCTTATATTCTCTAAGTTCTCACTCACCTACTTTGGCCTTGGCCTTTTAGCTTTGGATGAGGTTACTTGTAGATACTCCTCCAAAACCCTTTTCTTCACATACATGTTATCCCTGTGTCTACCTTTAACATTCCACAACATTACAGCCCACCTGATGGGTTCCATTTTTGTTTGGGGTTGTCACAAATTTGAATAGTGAGCTTATATCTGTGCCAGGGGGCAACATCAACATAAGAACAGCTTGATTCACTGTAAAATACTAAGGATTTCCTTGGCATTCTCTGTGTTCCACCCCTGGCCTTGTAGAGGGCCCTCACAGGCAAGCACATATTTGTTGAGGATCTGTGTGCCAATGTCCCGAAACTGGAGGCGATCTTCTTTGTGATCCATAGTGTCAGCGCTGCAGTCCTCATACTTGACTGCCCAAAAACACATTTCCCCGATATACATCATTGTCAACAGGTGTGTATCTGAGAAGATGCCTGGCCAGAACATAAGCAGATAGTGAGTTTAATCCAATGTAGAGCTGTATAACAATTTTTGTTATTCAAAGATAACTGATAACGTATTTACCTTCAGACAGGATGCTTGCTGTAGCAGTATCGTGGAGCACCACCCCATCGTTGAGCTTCACAGAGTTTCTCACCTGCAGCATCCGCATTAGGTAGCGCACACCTTCCTGAATACACTGGTTTAAAATATTATCACCCAGATTAGCATTAAGACTAAAATCAGAATGTCAACAGAAAACTCTGAATACTAAACAATTTTTTTATTTTTACCGAAACTAAGTAAATTTGTTAGGCAAATCTACTAAAATCTTATCAAATGTGGTACCTTAAGGAATGTGTCCTTATTTTTCTTGATCCACTGTTTTCGCTGATGAAGAGTGTGGCAGTACATGTACAGCAGAGCTCCACGTCTCCAATAGAGACATTCTAACAGCTCTAGGCCCAACACAGACTGTACCTAAAGACCAAAAACATGAACAGTACTGTCACATGATAACATAAAATTAAATGTGTGCCAAGTGTTTTGTGAAAGTATAAACCTGTAAGAAAATTAAAGTGGATTAGACTTTGTATTGTGAATACTTGATAATCAACCAGAATAGAATAAGTCACATTCACAAAAATCATTTTGAGACACACACACACACCTCTTGTGTTGGTGCTATCCTCCCTGCCAAAACTTCTGGCTCAGTCAGGTCTTGCAGCAGCTGCTGGATTTTAAATGGAGAACAGTCCTCAGGGAACTCCTGGTCCACCAATTTATTCTCTTCATAAAAGGTGATGTCTAGGATTACCTAAATGATGAAAAACAAATATATACCCACATACAAAACTGAATACAATGTGGTAAAAAAAGATCATCTATCTATCTATGTGTGTGTGTGTGTACACACACACACACATACATACATACACACACACATCACATTTTCTAAATTACAATAATCTTTTCTAGTAAGTCACAAGCATTAAATTAAATTTCAATTTACTGTCCTTTCAGAAATACATCCTGTGTCTGTGGCAATTATCAAGCAAGTCCATTACACATTAACACATACATTACACAATAACACAATATAGATGAGCACACACAACTCATACAGACATCACATATCACAGTGAACCACAACAAACCACTGTTCACAAAGATTTGTTTAGCAAATTTATACCAGAGGGTATGAAAGATATCTGGGCCCAGGCAGTCTGCAATGATTCTCTATTCATTAAATGACTGAGTGCTTCATTAAAAAGGAAGATCAAATCATAACTGATAATATACTGGATCTGCCAGTGAATGGGAACCACAGATGTAGCTTCTCCAAAACACAAAGGTGCCTTTACAAAAGCAAACTCAAGCTCCAGTGTCCTTACTAAATTTGAAATGTACTCTCTAAATTCACTTTGTGTGTTCAATAGCAACCGGTTACTGTAATTGATTACGGCTAGCTTGATACTTTAAACCTTACTAAGCTTTGAGATTAGACCACTTCTCATCACGAAGTCCACCTTAACTAAAGTGCTGAACAAACACACCACTGACCACAGCACACCCTTGGTGTTAATTTGTCTTGATCAGAAAATCCCTTTAAGGCTTGGTGCCCAATTAAAATGTTTAGAGACATGGACATACATTTTCACTCCTACATTCTTAAAGCATTGATAATGACTTTCATAAAGTCAGTATAACCCTTTCTGTAAAATGTATAGTAATTCACCCAAAACCTATCACGTGGCACCTCTGCAGGTATGGCGTGTATAAAGGTAAAATATAAAATAACCCACAGTGATTTCTTTTTTTCTGCTTCTCAAATTTAAGGATACTCGTTCCTGTTTTATACAGGTAAGCACGATTGAATACCTTTGTGCTTGGAGTCTTAATCAGATGCACCAAACAAACTGAAGTTTACCTGAAGCTCAGCAAAAATGAGATGGGCATTTTGATCTATTTTCTGATGTTTTGTAAACAACATATTATTTGAAAAATAAAATCAGATCATAATCACTAATGAAAATAATCGTTACTTCCGGCAACTTGATGTATTGAAGTACCTGTGTGTAATCCTGAAGCAGTTTGGAAAGGTTGCTACTCTCTCCTCCTTGGCTGTAATAGCTTTTCAACTTCTCTAGTATGGCGGACGCATTCTGTAAATAGTCATCATCTATGGAAGAACGATATGGAAGAACACAATAAACATTTGTCTTCAACGTTACACATATCAGAGTACTATTGTTAACGACAAACGCTTTATATTAGTACACAATGTTTATGCAAAACTGCTCGACTTACACTAAAACAGAAACAAAACCTCACAAAATCAAAAGCTATTTGACTTTCCTACAACATAGTATACCATCATGTCACGTAAAGTGTACTACCATTTTAAAGTGTTTGATGATGCTGAAATAAACTGACAACTTTATAAAGATACAATTAAGCAACAATGTTCCAATGACAGTTAACTCTCTAACCAGCTTTTCTGCATTAACGTTACGCACTATATTTCAAGGCCAGCTAGTTTAACGTTTGTCAACAGTAACGCATTTTAGCTAACGTTAGCGAACATACGCTAGCCATTAACTCTAACACTCATAAAACAATCACCCGCCAACGAGTAACCATTACCATGCAAATATTAAATTTGTTAAATTGTGCGGTCTGTTAGTTAATGTTAGGTTAAGATTTTTGTCAAATATACAACGTTTTGTCAGGCAGCATCTGTTGTTATGGTTGCGAGCTATGCTAGTTAACGTTCGTTAGCTTGCTAGTTAGCGAACTCATAAACTGAGCAAGAATGTTAGCCATGCACACAAAATGCCACTAAAGGCCACAAGATAAAACAAGTTCGAAACGTGTATTTGATACCTTGCTTTTCAAATCTCAGACTAGAACACTTGATGTCTAACTCAAATACCCTTCTCTCCAACTCAAACCCTTGTCGTCTGTACTCGTCGGCCATGACTAAAACTATCCGTCACGTGAGCCAGAGACTACTCACGTGCCTCTAGCTTGTCATCTCTGTTTGCGCGTGCCTGGGACAGCTATAAAAACAAATAATACCATTATTTATGTATCATTTCTTTCACCCTTAGGTGCTGTAATAACATTAGAGCATCTTAATGCGCGCCGAGTAACGATTTTATAATAGCGTGGTAGTGAAACGGTTAAATTGTAACCGTAAGTGTAATTATTTTACCGGGCCCCCTGTTGGTCCATCCCATAGATACAGCAGCCAATGTCGTCGTGGCGCTGACATTTCTGCTTGTGAGCTGGCACCGATATCAGCCACATTTTGCGACGCTTCAGCCTGCATCATCTGTTGCCTAGTTGGTAGAGATTTTACTCCGTCACTCGGTTCACTCTCTGTGTGTAACTCTCTTTCAAACATGGCGGCCTTCAAGGTTTTGTGCAGAGCGGAGAATTTATTCTTCAAAACGCACTCTGGTCCCTCCAGAAACAAACTGAATTTTATCAGCCACCGATTGAGCAAGGTAATGCAATTTTAATCGTCAATGCAAGGTAATTTAAATAGTGTGAATAATTTGTAGAAATACCTAGGTTAAAGTGGGACCGTTGCTCATGGCTGGGCAAAAATACAAAAAGGTCACAATATCGTGAGGCGTTTAACGTTATTCACTGTTTTTGTCCCACATATCCAGAATGAACTAAATTTAATTTGGTAATTTTCCAGTCGCCGCATGTTCGTTTTATTTTACTTAACTTTACTTTTCGAATATAATATTAACTGCCATAAAGCTGTTGACTTAGCCTGACGGGGATTCTCAATATTTTGGACACATTTTGCAGCCATGTTACAAAAAGGGAATTTGGATTCTAGAAATACATGTGATAGGCTGAGAGGATAACTAATGAGGAAAGCAACTTCAGGAATTTTTAAAATCCTTTTATCCTTGTAATTAATACAGAACAAATATTTTAAAATAGTCAATAGCTCATTATGTTAAGGAATTATTTGCATGTTCACTTCTCTGAAATAAAGGACATGATGAATGAGAAGGAGCTGTAGGAGTATCAAAGTGGAAGGTGTTTTCTTCTCCAAGTCTAACCAGCATCATCAATATTTCTAAATTGTTCAGTATGTTAAACAGCCAGAAATCACAAGTTTGTCATATCACTATGACAAATATACAGTGTAATTGCAGAATACATACAGTGGGTACGGAAAGTATTCAGACCCCCTTAAATCTTTCACTCATATTTCAGTTTTTCTTTTTTAATAAATCTGCAATAATGTCAAAAATTTTGTGTTTTTCTGTCAATATGGGGTGCTGTGTGTACATTAATGAGGAAAAAAATGAACTTAAATGATTTAAGCATATGGCTGCAATATAACAAAGAGTGAAAAATTTAAGGGGGTCTGAATACTTTCCATACTCACTGTACATTTTGAATTTGTCCTTAACAAACTCTGTTGTGTTGAAACTGTCAGTTAACACATTTTGTAAGGTTTTATGTATCTTGTTCTGCTTTCTTTAGACCTGCGGATGCTTCTTTTCAGTCTCCAGCCACAGATGTTCACAGTTCTACTCAGATCCTACAGAGGCAGTAAAAGATATCCCTAATGGAGCTACCGTTTTGGTGGGAGGTAAGATCAAACAGACTCCCCAAGATTGTACGATAGATGCATCTACACCTCAGAGAAGGTTTGGAAATTTGAGAGAGGTAGATGTTCAGCAGTGTATCTGGGATTACCACTTTATAGCGAAGTGAGCTTGAGCTCTGTCTGATATGCTGGTTGATTACCATCCACACACAGATGACACACAAACTCCACAGCTCTTATTTATAGTTAAGGTCAGAGGAATGTCAAACCTTTTCCATTGTGTCACAATTCTATTTGAAGTGGAAAGCAGACAGTCAGCTTCATTGTATGTAATATCAGAAATAGGATTTGAGCCAAAGATTGCCATGTTTCTGGACTTTGGTTTTTCCTTTGTGATTTGTAATAGTTGGTGAGGTCTTCTGTACAAATCCATCATGTCCTAATCCAGGGGGTCAAAGGTTCCACTTTAAAGAACTAGATCACAATTTTCACACTTTTTGCTATCATTCTGCTGTTGCTGCACTTTTTTTTTTAATCATGCATTAAGTCATTTCTTTGTTTTCCAACACAGGTTTTGGATTATGTGGTATCCCAGAGAATCTTATCAATAGTTTACTGAAGACCGGTGTAAGGGGGATCACTGCAGTGAGCAATAATGCAGGGTAAGTGTGTGTGGAGGGCATGAGGAATTTCATACATACATGTTTGGCTGGGTTTTCAAGAAAATTGCATTGATAGAGATGGGTTTGTTTATTTATGCCCTGTTGTGTTTGTATCCATATTCATTCAGTATGTATCATGTTAAGTGTACGTTTACTTTTACCAGAAGATGTGAATTAAAACTGTTTAATGAACATAAAGCTCAGTCTGTGTTCTAAATTCATAGCCTCGCAGCAGTTAACCAAGTAATCAAGTATTTTTTTCAGTTTTGTGGAAAAATAAAATTAGTTTACACTTTTCAAACATACTGTATGTACAGTTTCATGGGGTCAGCTATTCTAGGTTCAGTCTAATGCCATAACCAAACTACAGTCTCACAAGTAAGCATCCAAGTCCTGCTACCTACAGTATATGAAATGACAGCAGGGTCAAGTAAAAAGGGGACTCAGTGAGCGCAATTCAACTTTTTTCACTCCCTTTCCAGCTTGTCTGTCTTGGTCTTGATTTGGACTTGTGATGGAGTCTTTCATTTTAACTCATTGCAGACCTGTTTTAAACTCATTAGAGAGGTATTAGAAATTATTACTGTATTTTCAAACAAGAAGTGTTGACTTGGAGAGAGTCCCTGAAGTTAGCTCCTGATAAGTAATCAGAGTTGCAGGCCTCAAAGAAATTCAGGTGATATAGTGATGTGTGTCTATGCTCGCTGTGCGGTAGACTGTACAGATATTTTCAGAGGTTTCACTTTTGGAGCATGGCAGTCAGCTGCTGTTGACCTTGATGCCTTTTTTATGTATTTTGTCTTTTTATTGCATACTTTATTTGGAGTATCTCTGAACTGGCTGAACAATACTTTTTGTATGCCAAGTGCCAGAGTTGTGCAGTGGAAAGATCAAAATACCACACACCAGTCAGTTTGCTGCAGACTCTTAATACACTTCTGTGTCAGTAGTTGTTTTACCCTGCAAAACACTGACCAATGAAGTAGGTGTGCTTCACAAAGGTTCAGTAGACCTTTCTTGTGGACTTTGATTTTTTTGGTGGATGTTGATTCTTTGAATAGCACTCCACATGTTTACTTGAGCCATCTCATCCCTCAGAACAGTCACTGCTCCCCTAAGTATTTTTCCTCTGCAAACGATGATTGTTGGAGAAGCGTGCAACCACTTGCAAATATTAGCCATATTGCCCCTTTGTGTAATTAGTGTGCAAGTTCTAACACAGTGGAATTGTTTATGCTTAATACAGTCTGAATGTTTATTTAGTTGGAACTATAGTACCCTCAAGTATATGGCTTCATCCCACTTTCATGTGAATACTGCTTTTGCTAGAGATTATACTGTAAACGGAGACACGGGCATTCATGTGGCTTGTACTGCACCAAGGGGAGGGGAGTTGAAACTTGAGCTGAGTTACCCTGACATTACCAGGGATATGTTACAAATGACTGTTGATTATTCTTATGTTATAAAAGCTACCAGGCCTGCGTGCTACAATATATACCCACTGTTTTCTTGGTCACAGCTGAATTCCTGGCTCTGTAGGGAAGAGGAATGGAAAGGGAAAGTTAGTAGTTATGTAACAGTTAGTTTGAGAGAACATTCCTAAAACAAAAAAAACCCTTGTTTCTTCTACACAGTCTGAGAGGATTGTTAATCCTTCTTCTTGTATTGTCAAGGGCTTGATTTTAAATTATGTTTAAGTTCATAGATGAGGCAGACATAAAAATGGACAAAGATCATTCTTTACTGCTTTGAGCTCTTCACTGTATAAACATAATTTCTTTCACAAAAGACTGTTACTATATAACTTTTATTGGAGGGGTGTCATACTGCAAAGAAGAAATTTGGTGAATATGATAGTTTTGTGAATAGACATATTTCCCTTAATAACCTTACATGAATGTGTATAAAAAGTAAGTGATATTTTGGCACACTGAAAAGATTGAATGCTGATATGAACAAGCGAAAATGATTCCTTGGTTTTTGTTAACATCTTGCAGCTTTATATTTATCTACTGTATAATCATCTTGAATTTTGGGTCTGCACTCATTTTGAATTTGCCAGCCTTTAGTCCTCGCACACACAAATATACACACCACTTTTATACACAAGATCACAAAATTTTAACATTTATTTTACTTGCCAAACCCCTTTAGACAGACTACACACAAATATATTATAACACTAGTGGTCTGTTTAACAGGGTACTTAGTGCAGTCTTTTCTTTTTGCTATTCTGAGTGTACGTGGCCTAGACATCTTGTCATTTGACCTGAGACAAGAGTTCAAGCCGAAGCAGTAGCTCCTGATTTTTTGCTTCTAAGGAAACAGAACAAAGGGAGTCTTCATTCGCTGCCAAGCTTGGCTGTCCTCTTGGCATTGATGGAGCAGTGGTAGAAAGAAACTCTTTTTGACACATGGTTTTACATTGACATAAAGCAAAAAAGTTTTTTTTGTTAATCCTTACTATTACGAAATGAAGGTTGGTCTGTGGAATTAACTTGATTTGATTACTCTGTTATAAGAAGAACATTGATTGTTATTACCAGACAGGGTGCGAAATAAAAGTTTGAATAGGATTTACTTGTATCACATGACAATGTGTTTTATCCAGACTGTGCTTATATAGGTTAATGACTGACCAACCACACAAGGTCAGTCATCTCATACAGTAGCTGTTAGCCCATTTGAGTATTTTAACAACCCTGGTGACACAGTAACTTTCTGTTTACAGACAGAAAGGAGTACTCACATGCTATGTTTAGGACTCAGTTTTTCTTGCTGTCAAACCATGATGGTTCGTCCAGGTTTGATGGTCTAAATGTATGATATCCTATAGTACCATTTGCTGGTAAAACCTAGAGTTGAGACCAATATGAGTGTCACAGCTTCATTAAAGTCTGCAGCAAATTTTCACCCCTCTAATGATGCCTGTTTTTTTTAATTATTCTGCAGCTGGAATTTGTCTCATGAGCTTTCCTTATCATTCTGGATAGGCTGCAGTTAGACTGGGCTTTGTCTGTCCTTAAATTCACAAAAAGGAACAGTCTCACTTGGCTTGGCCCAATCACAACCTTTAACAACCTCTCTAAGGATTTATGGTGATGTTACAAATTATGCTGAAAATTGTAGAAAATGAGGATGTTCACAGTCAAAGAGCAGGAACAAATGAGACTTAATACATAGTAGAGGGAATACAGAATATCAGTGAAGAATCTGCACCTTGTATTTGTGTGTACTGATCAAAAGCAAAAAGTGACAATAGAACTGATATGTGAAATCTGTAGGCTACACAATATAATGTAAACATTTATCTTGTGAAATATGTTTTTCCCCCTAATTTTCATTGACATGTCTATGTAAAACATTCAAATTGTGATAGACTAAAGCTATAATTTCCTGCCTTGGTATATTATTTATGTACTGTATCCTAAATGAACCCATGTAAAAGTCAGTAATCCTGTGTATACATATACAGAGTGGATAACTTCGGCTTGGGCCTGCTGCTCCAGACTAAGCAGATCAAGAGGATGATTTCCTCGTATGTCGGAGAGAATGCAGAGTTTGAGCGTCAGTATCTGGCTGGGGAGTTGGAAGTGGAACTGACACCACAGGTTGGTCAGAAAACACAGAAACCTTTATACACGGGTTTGCACACAAATAAAAAAATATAACCTCATACCAGTTTCATTTAAAATGTTTTGATATGTTAAATTCCTGCATCCAACTCATCAGACATTACACACATTTATCTCTTCTACTCGTCTATCACCTTTTCCCTCACAGGGCACTCTTGCAGAGAGGATCAGGGCTGGGGGTGCTGGGATTCCAGCTTTCTTCACAGCCACAGGCTATGGCACACTGATCCAAGAGGGAGGCTCTCCTATCAAATACAGCAAAGATGGCAGTATTGCCATCGCCAGTGAGAAGAGAGAGGTTAGAGTGCTGTCCTCCCTTGTGCCATCAAGCTCATTATAAATACAGTGTAAAATTTCTTTTGCTTGGGTGACTGCAAATATTTTTCCAGACCCTTGACTACCTTCCTTGTTGGGTGGGCTGAGAGCTGTATCGATGTGGTATGTAAAAGTGGTTTTGGATCCGCCCTTTGATTCTCGAGAGTTCAGTCATGATGCTCTGTAGTTCTTGCCAGAAGTGAAACCAAATTGTGGAAGATGCATAGAGCTACTCAGTAGAACTGGTGACTGCAGCGAATTCACATTTGTTCAATATTGAATATTCAATATTGCACTGAGAACGCAGCACAAAACTCTCTCTGAATGTTTTCAAAAGGAAACTGCAACTTGTGTGGCTAGTTGGATTGTAGCGTTGTAACACATGCAAGTTCTTGTTTACAAAAACAGTGCACAGTAACGTAGATGGTACAATGTATTGTCATGAATATTTGTTGTACAAATGATATTTATTGTGGACAGTGATGACTAATCTAGATTTGGACTCAGCTATTTGGGCCAAGTCTGACAGTGCTATAAAACACATTTACCCTTGACTGTATTCAGTGCCACTCATTCCGTTAGCTGTGTTGTCTTTGTGCACAGGTGCGGGAATTCAGTGGCAGGCACTACATCATGGAAAAGGCAATCACTGGAGACTTTGCTCTGATCAAGGCATGGAAGGCCGATAAAGCCGGAAACATTGTTTTCAGGTAACTGATAAACTAGTAAAGAGTTTTGATCATGTTCCACTAAACAGGAATAGCTGTACTAGTCACATCATTAGCACAAACACGTTTACCAGGGCCAGTTTTACCTTGTACAGGTTACAACTTTAAAGTGTATTAGAATCATCTGAGTCACCATGGTTGTGTTTATACAGCAATGAGCACATGATGCTCTTGGTGTACAGCGACTATGTGAATGATGGAAATTAGTAGATGTAGTGAACATTTTCTCCACAAGAGAGCAATAGCATCCAGTAAACTACCAGCTTATATTGGATATCACAGTGAATTTTTTTTCTCCACTTATGGTTAAAATATTTCCTTATGTCATATTTATTTAATTTCACATCTTTCTTACTTTTTCTTGTCAGGAAAACAGCCAGAAACTTCAATCAACCCATGTGCAAGGCAGCCAAAACCACCATAGTTGAGGTATGCATTTCTAATATAGACAAATGTCATATCACACGTATCTATCAGTGGAGTCACCACTTCAAAATATCGCCTCCAGCTTTCAGGTTTTCATGCCATATGCGGACTTGCATTTTCTAGGAATTTAGCTATTCTGGTCCCCACAGCTGAAATCGCTCACAAAAATATAAATAATACAAAAAAACCCCTTAAAACACACACCCAGTCATGATATAAAAACCCTGAATTAAAACCATTTTTATATCCCCTCTTGGAACAGATCTGGAATGAATTTAGGTTTCAACCAGGTAAAAGCGCTCCACCGCCTTCATCTGTAACATGTAGACCATGATGAAAACAGACATTATAGAATTGTTCCCAAGCACAGAAGAGCAGTACTCCACTACACATCTTGCAGCTGGCAGAGCAACAAATCATAGTCATCATTTCAAAAAAATGCTGTCTAACCACTTTGAAAGGAAATAGTAAGAGAAAGGAGACTCTTCCTGTTTTTTGCAGTCAGGGTCAGAAGCAGAAATGTGATATGGGCCTCTTACAGGTGAAAGGCCAGATCATGGCCTGGAAAGATCACATTAAACTGGGAGTAGTTTATATTCCTCTGAATAAACACTTAGACCCGCAGTTATTATTAATAGATTAGAAGTTTTACAAACTTAATCTCCTTCTGTTTGGCCAGAAATGGAGTGAGCATGTCCTGTCATCTCTGCGCTGTCTGTCATACCTAGTTTCATTCTCTCTGTCTGGTTACCCACCTGTCTAGTATGCGACAGTCTAGAAATGTGATTGCTCATCTCTTGCTTCTGTGTGTGTATGTGTGTGCATCTCTTGTCTCCCTCTCCACCCCTCCAACACACAGCACATATAGACAGCAAGGAGATAAAATGTGTGTGTGAAAATCATAAAACACAGGTGCTTTCTGAAAATAAATTGGTAGAGAATGTTCTCTCATAAATCTAACAGTTCCACAAAGCACATTTTCAATTATTCCACAATGACTGGACCTGAGATGTAGTTGGCTGTTGATTAGAAATGTCTGGGACCAAATTGTGAGAGCCAGTTTTCTCACTATAGAGCTGTTGTGTAGGCTTTATGGTCAATAAATCAGTAACAGTTGGTTTATAGCGGTAAGTAGAACAGATATTAATGAGTTTTGAGACAAGAGTCTTCAGCACGTCCCAATTAAACTAACCCCTAAGTTCAACTATTTGGCATTGAGCCTAATCCAGTATATGTGAGGTGACGACAACAACCACAAGGCCAGTGATGGATACCAGTAAACTGTGGAGCAGAAGGGCTATGGTCTAATAGAAATTACCCAATTTATTTTACGAGGATAATGAGGCTAGTTGTTCTTACAACAGTGATGCCACCAATACATGTGTCTCTGATGTCTGCTGGAGTTGTGATGTACATGGTAGTGACATGCATGATAATGCACAGCTCTGCTTAGAGAGCTGTGTTATGAGATGCAAACATAATTGATTGGATGCAATATTGAGCTGTCTACTTTATCCTTTGTGCACACAGAGTCAGCTGCTCAGGGTGTTTTTTGGAAAGTAGAGAGCATGGAACATGTTTGATGGTGTTGGAAACCCAGGATGCAATGGACTGAATGAATAGATGTTTTTTTTTTTTCTTTTAAATTTCCAAGTGCATTTCTAAAATTGTTATTGCAGCATTTCTACTTTCACATAATGGAGAGTGGCAGATATGATGGTAAAGAGAAAACGAGTGACATGACATGTTGAAAGTGAGATTTAGATCCTACACTATCACACTGTTCTCCTGAGACACCTCAGCTACCAAGGTCTGACAGAATTTCTAAACACACGCTCATGGTTTTACAAATAATTGCACAAATTAATGAATCTAGCAAGAACACATTATATACATCCTTTTTAATGGAGCACCAGGCATTGCAGCCTAAGGAAATGTTATTATAAATGGTGTATTTATGACAGAATGTCACATTTCAATCAGTTAATCTCACCCAAAGCACATTCATAACTTGACACAAATTGTCTTATTTTAGGAAAAGAAAGCTCTGCATTTCTGTCTGAATTTAAATGGATCCATGTAATTTGATGTTCCCTGCTAGTATCAAAACTAAGCTGTTTCAAGCAGCGTTTTTTTGCCTTGCCTTTGAAGATTTTACGTTTTGAGTACATTTGCTATTAACAACTAGTCCTTTCAGGCACTTGTCATCCACATATCAGCTAGATGCTTCTATCTGGTGGGTTGTTCATTGTAAATTGTGCCACAGTCTGACAAACAATATTAAACAGGGTTTTCAAGTGCTGAATTTACAGTTCAGTACATTTTAAATATGCCATCCTTACATTATGTGATTATTAATTTGTTTTTACTTTTTGAAGGCATGATACAAAAAATGAAAAGTGAGTTTTCTTACTCATTGATACTCTTCCACTCCTGGTATAAATTAATAAGCTCTAATGTACAATAACTGAAATTGGTGTCCAATTAAAATAGTATTTCAAATTTGCATTAGGACAAACAGTAAGTAGGTGTCTGTTAAAGTACTTGGAATCTCATTATCACCCTTTATATATGTACTGTGTGTGTGTGTGTGTGTGTGTCTTTTTCTCCCTTTTTATATGTACTGTGTGTGTGTGTGTGTGTGTGTGTGTGTGTGTGTGTGTGTGTACACTGTATTATCAGGTGATTGTGCCCACCATTTTTATGGTGCCTTTTTTTATGGTGGAGCAGGTAATATATAAAATATTATCTATGATGAGTCTACTCACTGGCGACAGTAAAGTGACCAGCATGTGTTGCAGTACTCATTATGAACCTTTTATCTCTGATAGTGAGACGATTACTGTCTCTCAGAAAATAAATTTATCTTTAGGATTTATTGCATGCTCAGTCATAAATCTGGTGATTTGCTGTGAATATTGACTGTGCTGGCTATGAAAGGAACCACAAGACATAGTCAGGTGTTTTTGAAACTATTGATTTAACTTGCATCCCAGCTTGACGACTCTGGCCAGCGTGCAGCAGCCTCTCAGACGATCATGGTAGACAGTAAATTGATTGTCCGCTTGAACAGGTTTCTTTTTCTGCAGACAGGTAGGCTCAGATTGTTCAGGGTCTAAGCACTTAATTATCAAAGGCCAAAAAATGTGAGGACATTGTGGCAGGAGACTGATGGAGCTAAGAACGATTGGGCAAAGTAAAAAGGATGCATGTCTTTGTTAGAGTCAAAGGGCAGCAACTTGGACAGCCTTTATAATTAGACCAAAACAACAAGGTTGACTTACAGTATAAGCTTCAGTTCAGCTTCAGTTAGCCCTGAGGGGCTAACAGACATGTAAATATGTACCCTGCTCACACCACTTCTGTAGGACATTAATGGCAATTTTGGCAAGCAAATTCAAATGATCTCCCAGTAGTCTCTCAATAACTGTGCAGTTGTTGCAAACCTGCAACCTTTCATGCAAGATGCTCCTGATTTAAATGGATAAATTCCTTTTAATAATAAAATGTAAATAAAAGAAAATAAAGATACACTGATTAACATTGTTATTTTATTTTAGATTCCATCATGGTAAATCCTTCTTATACATATGCTGCTATTAACTTATTAACCTTTGATAATAGCCACCACTACTGCGTTTTTCCCTCAGGTCAGTGTCTGCTAGCATATCATTGTAGTCCCTGTGGGGGGGGGTTCCCTGAAATCAAACTACAAGAGGCAAGAAGGGTGCCAGAAAATGAGATGACACAATGGCACTTTGAAAATTACCAGATCATCACCAGCTCCCAAGGTGGTTGCTAGGCAACCAAACCCTGCTATTCAGTTGTTGAATGTTCCATAGAATCCAGCTAGTCCAGTTATTCCCTTGTCACAAATACAGTGAAAGGCCCCAGTGCATTGTGGGATACAGTGCACCAGATACTGAATAAAAGCTGTGGTTTCTGCTGTTTGACAATCAGTCACAGTAAATGACTCTGTGTTCAGTTACTGTAGTAATCTAGTGTAGTGGTGTAGGTGTTAGTGTGCAGGCACAACCAGCCAGTCATGCATGAACAGAATGAATGACTTTGTGTGTTCTTTTAACCATGCTAGAGGTCTAATTGGATATAAATGACCTCCGTCCTCAGAGGTCTCAGCATCAGCCTTCTGCTGTACAAAAATAGCAGTCAGGTCTTGAACAGAGCATTTCTGCTTTACGCTTGATTAGTGATCAAGACATTAAAAAAAAAAAAAAAAAAAAAAAAAAACAAATAGAAAAAGCTATCTAGAGTTCAGCAATACATTTGGAACTTTATTTAGGTATAGGTAATGTTTTAAGTTTAGTCCAGTGTTGGGCCTTGGAGTGATAACCATTTAGTCTTTTCTGTGACACATTGCTCATGACTGAAATTTAATTACAGCCAACATTTTCTGTGCTATTTTGCAGCTTTTACTGTGCCTTGTTGAGTTTTCTTGTCTTGATGTTGACTTGTGCCCATGGCTAACTCAGTTCAAGCTCCTGTTAATTATAAATCCATTCATTTTCATCATCATTTCCCTGCCTAAAGAGGTATATGAATTAGCCTTTATGTGCATAAGATGTTCAAAGTCTGCCATAACATCTGTCTATATTTTGCACAATTTGTTGGCATGGGTGTTGTGGGAACAGCCACATTGTTTAGGTGAGCCCCTTTTTGGTTTCCTCAGTATCATCACCACAGTGTTATAAAAGTTATCTTAATTTAACAGGATTCATATGTGTCAGAAGGTGACATGGCTTTCAATTCAAACTGAATAAAAATCCTTAGTGCCTTAGTGTACCATGTAGTAATGGCAGCTACTATATCTACAAAGGCATTGCACACTTCTGTGCCCTCTTTTTTTGACATGCTATATAGCATTTGGCAGCAGAAATACAAGTTGCATCATCCCCAGTATGGTATTACTTTTTTGACTTTGAACTCAAACCTCTCCAGAGCAAGTGATGGTAATTGACAGGCTGACTAGGCTACAGTCATTGTACCTTGTTGTAATATCAAAGGACAGATGAGTATTGATGCCTTTGACATTTTTGTTTCCCCCAAAAATGTTTGTATGCTTTTTTTATATGCATGCATTGGAAGAAAATAAATGTGACACTAATAGCATTAATATTGTGCTCACACATCAATTTATTCTTTACCTGGATAAAAAATAAATGGATGTGTGAGTACAGTATTGAGCAACTATGATAGCTATAAAATTCATTTACTCTATTCTTGAAAGATGTGTACACAGCCAAAAGGTGAGCTCATGAATGAAGTACAAGCAGTAAGATTTGGTAAAGAAATAATTACAGTATCTAAAAAAAATTCCCTTACTGCTTAATAGCTTATTTAGAAAAATAAATTATTGGCGATATTGGCCATCAGCTCTTATTGATACATTTATTTGAGTATTAACAGACCAGATAATATTCTGCATTTGTGTATCAGTTCTCTGAGACTAAATTGGTATTGTCTGTCTGTCTGTTCATGTTTGTGTTGGGCCTAGTTTAGAAATTTGTGCTCATAATAAACATAAAATTCATAATTTGCATCAGGTTAAAGTAGGTGCCTGAATGTAATATGTGGGCTCGCGACTGTCAGGCCATGCCTTCCCTGCATTAATTCAGACATGAAGATGTAGTTTCATCTTGAGCTGATGAATATTTTATCACTAGTGTATCTTACAGCTCACCTTTTTAGGGATATATATACTATGGTTTGCCAAGGAAGACATATTTGCTGAACATATGCACAAACTGAATGTTTGAAATGGCAAATTTGCATGTTTTACATTATGAATTTAAAATTTTATGACGACTGCCTTTTATCTAAATCTGAAGCACACTGCATGGAGTCCTGTGTGTTCGTTGAAATATAAGCATTACCATTTGTCTTAATGCTTTGGTGAGCAGAATGTGTCATTTGAAAAATGTATTTTTAGGTCCTGTAATGTTGTCAGGGTTTGATTTGGCTGGCTGTCTCCCATTTTCTGGATACCATAAAGGCTGTCCTAGGCAAGGCAAGCTTCCACTGAGAGGAAACAGATTGCTCATGTTGTCAGTATTCTGGGTTAGAGGATAAAGCCAGAGCTGAGCCCCAAAAGTGGCAGCAGAGCATGGCCAAGTGCCCACACATACAGTACAAACACACATGCACACACACTGGGAGGAAGATGGAGAGGCTATAAATACACAGGGTAACAAGAGTGTGGTGTCGCTGTCATCCTTATGCTCTGTCGCCTGTAGCTACACCGTCTCTTTCTCCTGACTGTTGCATTTCAGTACGCACACACACAGACACACACACCCAAACAAAACAGAGACACAATGCATTATAAACTCAGCGCCACAATTAAAGTATTGGCTACTGAAGCTTTTCCAGTTTATAATGTCTCACTTATTCAAGGTGTTGGCTTATTCTGGTTTAAAACTGACAAATTCACACATGCAGTCTTGTTAAAGCCATTTTTCTCTGTGTAATAAAGTTCCAAAAAACAGATTGCTATGAAGTTCATGATTCCTTATAATTTTGGTGATGCCCAGACATTACTTTTAGGGCCACCATCAGGCCTCATTTCCAATTGCAGGCTAGGTTGGCACAGGATCAGTAGTATAGATGATGTTGCCTGTAGATGGATGAGTTCTGTCATTTTTAGGTAGATATTACTGCACTGATACTGTACTGATTTGTGTACTTGTCATTTTCTTTGGTTAATTTTAATAAGTTATTTGAATATATTAAAACGGGTGTATTTCAGATGATTGAAAGTTTTGATTGGCAGCCTGACACCGTGGCTCTGCCTCTGGTTGCTACTGCAGTCTGGTTGCAAAATGTGTCAGAAAAGCCAAGATGGCAGCCCACATATTTACAGTATTTTAGCTTTACTTTTATGTAGTGGCAGGTAGTGGTGACGTGTCATCCATCTTTATATACAGTCTACGGCCAACACAGATACTGTTAGTTAGTTTGGCCATTGGAATGTAAGCCACAATGTCAATAGGAGTGCAGTCAGCTCAGATGTATACCTTCACTTAAAGAGAATTCACAAATCAGAAAGGCAGGTGCTGAAGCTTTGTTTATCTCACTGCTAATTTTAGATCCATGTTATGTGGTCAAACTATAAATGTAGTACTGTTTGATTTTGTTTCGGTTAGTCATAGGCATGGCATATTTCCAGCATTGTTTAATAACCACAAATGGAACACTATATTCAGAAGTAATGTTTGATGGTTATTCTAGGAATGTGGTAGCATTGTGCACCAATCACCTTGAGTGTAACAAGATTTGATGAAGCTCACAGCCTAAAAAAAGCACATACTCTTAAAAAAATGCTTGTTGTGTCCCCAGAGGGCACTTTGATTCTCTCTATCCTCCTGCCAGCTCACTTCATGCCTCACTCTGCTCTCATTGATGTGAAAATTGTCTTCCAGATAGAGGAATATCAATGCGTGTGTGTGTGTCTATGCGTGTGCCTGTTTGCTTGCTACACACACCTGCTCATTTGCGTGTGTGTCTGTTGTTTTTTTGTGTGTGTGTGTTTTAGTATTTTATTTTAATGCTTTATTCGCCTCGTCCGTTGAACCTCTTGTGTGAACTACATCTGAGCAATGGTGCAAACGGGACGCATTATGCAGATGAAAGGAACAGAGGCTTTTTTTTTTTATGTACACAGCACATTTAAATTGTATGAGCTTGTTATTGTGCTGTGACTTAGCTTTGGATAGCTAATTGAAAACTGAGCTGAATACATGTGTTGTTTAGTTGTGTTTGCATGTGTATGTGAGACCAAAAAAAAACATACATGGATAAAACTCGTTGCCGAGGTGTGATTTTTGTTTTTTTTTTGTTGTTGTTGGTTTTTGAGTGACACATTATTTGACACCTTTTCATTGAAGAGACAAAACTAGGGTTTGATGCTGCTAATTAAATTCATTCATCTCAAGTCTTAAAATTCATGCCACCAAATATTTGTAGTAATTCCCTGACACACTGAGCCCAGTCTTCCCTGTTTCATTACTATTACTGTTTTATAATGTCATGTGGGGTTTTACTTGATGGAGATGTCTATGGAAACCTTCATTCTAACAAAAGACAGATTGAGCCCCCAGAGAAAGAGGTGGGTGGATGTGTGGGGCCGCTCATATCACTTCTGTCATGCTACCAATTTCATCCTGCATGGTCTAATTTTTACAGTGGACCATCAGAGTCTAAAATCACTTTAACATCCTTAGAGGCCCTGGCTCACCACAGACCAAAGCCTGCGCATCCAACACAATGCTAAGGTCGGCTCTTTGCTTCCTCCCTTAGCACTCAGCGTTGACTGAGAGGAGTCAATGGCAGAGATGAGGAGATATTCAGTTCAATTTTCCTTGAAGGGCCGTTTGCCCCTTATGTAAATAGAATAAGCAGGTTATACTTTCTGCTACACATGAATGAAGCAGAGAAAAGTAGAAGGGAGGGTGAGAAGTAATGTCGTCATGGGTTATTCCCCCTTAAGTCCCCACAACTCTATCCTTCTGTTTTCTATCATCTCAAGTGCCTTGAAATTTGAACCTTCAGGAAGAAAGGAATTGTGCCTCCTCCTCCTCCTCCTCCTCCTCCTCAAAAGAGTCTTTTATTTGATAAAGCAAAATCTGTTATCTCTGCTTACCACTGATCCCTTCCCTGCTTAGTTGTAGTCTTAAATTGGCTTAACATCTCAGGGACCACTGTGTTTAATAACACAGCCTACTGCAAAAATGACTCTTGAGTTTTAGAGCAGGCTAAAAATGAGCTGCAAGATTGAGTAGAGCCCACACATACCGGACAACTCTTCTGAGCACCTTTTATAAGTGGAGACTGTATTCTCAGTCTATAGCATTTTCTAATGTTGCCGAAGGAGGAGAGAGCAGCCGTGTTTGTTGTGGGATTTCCATCCCAGTCATGTTGACCGAGCTATGCTTGAATCAATAGCCATTTCCATTTGTGTCCTGTTAGGCAGACAGAAATAAGCCCTTATGTGCACTCTCCTTATGCTGCTGGACATTTTCTACACAAAGGTGGTGCACTTCTGCTTCAGAATCATAAATGTATTGATTAGTAGATATTTGAGATGCATATATTTCTTATTATGCAGCCATATTAAATGTGAGAGTAAGTGTTAGGGTATATTTAAGCAGTGTAAGTAGGCAATGCTAGAACAGCTCCACAGAGATTGTCAGACCTAAGCTGAGCCGAAATGTAGAGAAGAGAGTTTTAAGGTAGAGGCTATGGGATTGTCCTAAAAAGAAAAATATGTAACTAAGCATTGCTTTCCACATAAGGGCAATTTGTTTTTATTTTGTTTAGTTTGACCAAAGTCCTTCCCCCCGCCCCCCAAGATTCCAAAACTACTGTATGTCCTCACACTTCTCCTCACTATTGTCTGTGATGCCAGGATCAAGCTACATCCCCTGAGGCTGGTGTATCAGATGAACCTCTTATGTTTTAACTCTGGCCCTGGGTAGACAGACAGCTTTTGCTGGACTCAGTGGAGTTATTAAAAGAATAAATGCAACACCTTCTCTCTCAAATATTTACCCTATCTTCCGTGTGAAAGACAGTAGAAGAATTTTTTAAGCCTGTGAGATTGTATTTGGAGAAAAAATTTCTGCTTGTGCATCACAATCACTGTTGTCTCACTTTATTATTTAGTATCAAAAAAATTAAAAAGTCAGTTTCTCAAAGTAAGAGTTGAGGATCATTCTTCTTAATTTTTAACCAGCAAGGACCTTTTAGACTTTACCCAATAACCTGAAAAACAAGGTAGTTTCTTGTTAAACCTGCAGAATTGAGAAATATTTTTGTCTCTATTAGTTAATAGAGTCTTTATTAGTTAATCTGTTAAATTTCATAGCTGGTAACCAAAGGTTATTTTCTGATAGATTTACTTCATCAGTGCATGGTTTCCTTATTTGAACTTCAGTCACAAGGGGCATGAGATAAAGACCGAGCTCATCACTTTGTGTGTCTGTGTAGGTGGAGGAGGTGGTGGATGTTGGGACGTTTGCTGAAGAGGACATCCACATACCCAGCATCTACGTCCACAGGGTTGTCCAAGGACCCAGCTATGAGAAACGAATTGAGGTACAGAACAAGGCCTTCATGAATGGAGACATTTTACATAAAAGGCATGAAACAACATGTATACAATCTTTCTACATGGATTATTTTGCTATATGGGTGTGACTATTGAAAGTCATTTTCTATTAAACTGTTAAGTTGCCTAAAGTTGATTCTTGACCAATTTAAGTAATCGTGGCAGGATGTACCATTTCTGTCACTGTTCAGAAACATGCATGCACAGTTGTGTGTTTGGTATTTTCCTGGCCTAAATGAATGTGCTTACCCTGAGGCAGGAGGAGAGGCGCAGCTGAGGCAATGTGTATGCTGATTAGACAGCACAGTGCGAGTTTAGTGCTCATTCACACCCAAAATAGCAATAACAATAACATCTACTCAGTCTACCTCTTAAAGCAGTCACAGGTGCATTGCAATTTTCCTGACAAGCGTGTAGGCAGGGAAGCATGAGAACAGGTACCAAAGTGTATTTTAACAGCCACACCAACTTAAAACGAACACTTACATCCACAACTGATTTGCCAGAATACATTCTGAATAATTTATTGTGAAATTGTCATGAAATATTTGCAAAATTTTTGATTATTTTCAAATAAGACAAATAAATTAGTCCTCAGTATGTGGCTACAGATGCGAATATGGTCAAACTGTTCAGGGCACAGCATCTGTCCTTAGAGGATGCAGCCAGAAGTGTTTCAGAACCACAGGTCTGACACCAAATCCACATAAATAGGTGCACAAAGCAACATGAAAGCAACTCATCATGAGCCATGATAAATAACAGATACCTTGCACATCTCCCGATCGGTCATGTTAATCAGCAGGTCAAGTCAGTCAGATCTCACTGTGTGCTGCTGTCACTGTTAGTTGCACATCAACCTGTATGCTGTGAAGCTGTGGTCCTGTTCCTCATACATCTCTGTGTGGTTCCAGAAACGCACAATAAAGAAAAGCCAAGAAGAGAAGCCTAAACCAAAGAAGGACTCAGATATTGTTCGGGAAAGGATTATTCGCCGGGCTGCTCTGGAGTTTGAGGATGGAATGTATGGTATCCTTTGAAAAGAATACAAACAGTGAGAAAAGCATAAAATCATACCAATAGCACCGTGTGCTATAGGTGCCTCCCTTTAATTAAAGTAAAGTAACACCATACCATGTATACTGTATATACCAGAAAGTCCTTTTAGTTTAAGCATCGTCTGCACAACAAATGTTGTTGTTTGTTCAGACAACATGACAAATGAGCTTGAGGTTGAAGAGGAGGCAATTGTCTGTTAAAACCACATTCAGCATTATACAGTACATTTTTCTTCATTTTAATACTAGATTTTCATTGCATGATTACAAGTGAAATAGTTACTGTCTTTAACAAAGAGCCAATCAGCTAACTTAGGCATTGGTATCCCCATGCTGGCCAGCAACTTCATAAAGCCAGATATCACTGTGCACCTCCAAAGTGAAAATGGAATTTTAGGGTTGGTAAGATGCATACAGGGAGTTTCCTTTTCCTTCACATTTCAGTACTCTGAATCTCAGCTAAACAAGCTAATGAGCAGCAGGTTTTGTCTCTTTTATGTGGATGGTCGTTTTAAGCGGCAGTCAACATTAAACTGAATGGTGATCTGAGCATGTAGCAAGATTAATAACTATTCATTTAAGCTATGTCATTCCTAGTCCTCATTTAGAATGTATTGGGTTTGTTATGAAACAGATTGTGGCAGTTTGACACTTTCTCTTCATTTTTTTTAATGCTGCTGCTGCTGTTATGGGACCTATGGGACTTTCCAATCAGTTGTGTTGACAGGGGAATGTAGGCCTATGCTAATGCCTTAAGTTTCTTTTAATTATGAGTGCTAGTTTTAAAGAAGTATTCTTCTCCTCTCCTGTCCTCCTGCTCCCTTTGTTAAACACTGAGAAAAGCAGTATCTCGTCTAACCAGGGTGTGAGTGTATGTCTGTTTGCCTGACAGCATGTTCTTGTTTATCATTATTTCTCTTGGTATAGGGCCCATACCCCACTGAGGGCGACGTGGATGCAGACCTGATTAACGCTGGTGAGGGTCATCCTGATCAATACCTCCCCAATGATAAAATTTGTATTTGTGTGTGTGTGTGTGTGTGTGTATACATATAAATCAAAAGCTATTAAAACAGATTTTAAATCACTGATGGATGAAGATAGGCTTTTGGCTACAGTGTGATTTCCCATTGCACTCACACAGATGAATGCTCATACGATTAATTCAGATATACATTTAAAGGTATAGTCAGCAATTCTAGCAAAAGAATGTTTACATTTTGATCACCATATACACAAACGCACAAGTCGTTTTAGTCAAGATCTCATAACCACATCACTTACAATTCACGAATGCGCATTACCATTGCAATGATACTAGCAACTGGAGGAAGAGCCCATGCCAAAAGAGACATTACAAAACTAGCTAGTGGGGCACAGTGTGTGAGTAACCAGCTACAGACTCCACTGTTATTCTCTCACAACAATCTACAACTGCTATAGCTGAAGTCAAAACAACTGCATACATTTGCAAACTAGCAATTTAGCTGAATGTCCCAGGAAAAGTTGATTTAGCAAACAGGCTAATGTGGCACGGGTATTTGCTAACGTAACATTACCACAAAGACTAGCCCACAACATCATACAGTCCATAATGGCTTTCAGTGGCACATAGCAAACAATTTACCCACCTGTCCAGCAGGAAACAAGCAGCCACTGTATCCATCCTAATCCCTTTTAAATCCCAAAGTTCTCTACATCTTTGGAAAGCAGCACATAGCAATGTTGACATAGGTCTCAAACTTTGCCTGATTAACGTTGCCGTCCTTTTTTATTATCATTTTTGTGCTTCTGGCTTTCTCCTCCTGGTTCTTTAGCTGTATGGGTTGTTAGTGGAAATGCTGGAGCTGGTACTCTTTCAGCCATCGCTCCCTTTCAGCTGCAGCAACTTTGTGAATTTTCTGAACTGAACCAACCCAATCCGCCCCCCACACACACTACACCATTCACAAGCAAGACCACCTCCTTGTGCTGATTGGCTAAATTTAGCAGGGCCGACTCCGATCCCTTTCTACCTGTTGCAAGCGAGCACAGCATACACCCACCTGGGGTTTGTGGAGCACAAAAACTGAAAGGCCAGGCAAAGAAATGAGAGGAATATTTAGCCGAATATGACAAAATGCGTAATGACTTAGAATCACTGACTATACCTTTTAAAGTGATTTTAACACAGTGTTGTCATTTGACACATCTCCACTTTATTTTATAAATGCACATTTGTTTTCTTGAATCTATTCATTTATTTTTTCATTTAAAAACAGCATTGCTTATAAGTGTGTTGTTAAGATTTATTGCTGTGATAAATTAATCCCAATTTTTTTTGTTTTGCCAAAAAATCAAATGCGTTTCTCAGGGAAGGAGACTGTAACAGTGCTCCCTGGAGCTGCCTATTTCTCCAGTGATGAGTCATTTGCCATGATCCGAGGGTAAGACAATATAACAAAAGCTCTGCAAACCTGGGTGGTGGCTGAAAGTCAGATATGTCCGTCATGATTGGATTTACATGTAGACAGCTTATTAATACTTTAGCTATTTTTTCCTTTATTAAACGTCTTAGTATAGTTTATGCAAAAACAAACGGCAAACACACATGCACCTTTCCTCAGCAAGTTTTCTCTTAAGTCAGTAGTTTGTAACCTGCATCATAAGCCTACCTTCACAAGTGGAGATTTGTAACACTGGATATTAACAAATAGGCACTGTCACCGGTAGAACTAGACAGCAGTTTTGCCAATATTCCCAAGGTCCCTGGCTTTTATTGATTTGCCATCTGTCTGAGATTGCCCACCCGCATTCCCTGCAGCATCAGTTCTGTTCGCACCCCAGTGGAAATTCAATACTGCTCATAAATAGCGCTGTCCAGTCACAAAGGGACCAAACGGAACCAAACTGATTGTGTGTGCATGTGTGTTGTTGTGTGAACATAGCTAGGAGAGTTGTTAGGAAAGAAGAACACATGGTGGATTATGAGCCACGTTGCATCAAACACCATATCAGCAACTTGTCATACCAGGATTACATTTAGGCTTTGTGTCTGTTTGTGGTCTCATACCTGCTTTAAGCTGTGTGTTGCTACCTGTATTGGAGAAACAATGAGGAATTAAGATATTAAATAAGAAATAAGTGTGACTCTAACCTATGAACAGTTTTTGTTAATTATCAGTCGATTATTTGTTTGAATTGTGTGTCTTGTCATTTAAAAAGTGAGGTAAATGTAGCAATGGTATGTCCATTTTTTTCTGTGACTGGACTTGTGAGTTCTTAAGTTGAACTCATTCTGAGGATGATGGCTGTCATCTTCTTTTATGTCATTCTCTTTAGAGGTCACATCAACCTGACAATGTTGGGAGCCATGCAGGTGTCGAAATATGGAGATCTAGCCAACTGGATGATTCCAGTAAGTCTAGTTTTGATGGTACAAATCTATTATCTTTTTCCCAAATTCATACTTTCTCCTCCATCTGCTAGGGGTCAACACATATCCATATAATAGGCATATTCAAAATGCTGCTTTGTGAAACTTATAATAGTTTTTTTTTTCTCCAAATTTGTGTCAAAAATATGTTCATTCTCTTGTAATATAAATTTTGCAGTGCTGTCTGTTGGGTCACACATTTTGCTGGTAAACATGACCTTGTATCTACAGTACATACAATAGTTCTATATTTTTCTACCTGTTCTCTATTTTGGAAAAAAAAAGGCCCTCTTGGTTGAAACACAACACAAAGGTGCAAAATTGGTTGTGGTTATTGCCATAGGAATATACAGTACTTGTTAGGGGACTAAGGGTTAGAGGGTGTTTGAGTGCTGAAGTATAAATGGGTCCAACATTATTGCTAGATGTTTCATCGGGTCAATTGGACTTAAGACCACAGTGGTCACAGCCCTCGTCAGTGATTATTAAGGTCAAGAACCCATTAAAATCCTGTTCACAATGTGGGAGGGCTCAGCCAGAATGCCCCATGGCACACTGCTGTTTTCTGCTTGACTGAAGTGTGTACTGTATGCAAGTTTGTCTCAGCCAGTGCATAATTTCAGAGATGCATCTCTTCTATGCAGCTGAGTGGATATAGCCACTGGGTGTCGAAGATGATTGCATGTAGAAACCTTGAAATATATACACACATACTGTATATATAAAGCAGCTCTATGCACAGTTACAGTTCATTTTTCTTTACCTGTCTAGTTGTACTTGTTTGTCTGAGGTAATTGCTAATTAACAGGTCTTTGATTCAGCTTGTTATACAGATATTGCAGGCATGCAGTGGAGATGTTATTCTTTTTTGGGCCATTCTAGTGTTGGATAGTTTGAACAGCAAAATAATGCAGCTGGCACACATGCCCGTGTCCCCATCTATACTTCAATCTTCATTATCCTTTCTTTTGAAAGGATGGAGAGAATTATATTTCCCACCTTCTGTGATAATGAATATTATTCACTATCTAAAGATGGGTGCATAGCGTGAAATTGGAAATGTTTTACGTAGGAGTCTGGGATGCAGTACTCTCAGCGTGATTGTTGATTTTGAATGCTTTTAATATGCAAAATGCAGATGAACACTTTCCAGTTGACAGCTTTGAAATGCTTTTACATCTTCACTAAGCCTGAAACATCTGGAAAAACATTAGATGGAGAGAAATGGGTAATAGAATAAAGGATGGCATTTTGAATTCGGTGTGCTATTTTGTCATTTTGCCGCTGGGGCTTTATCAGACTGTCCTAAACATAGGGGTCTTGCACCCAGCAGTTCACAGGAGATGTCTCAAAGATTTTTAACAGCTAGCTACACACAGTTTTCAAAGTGAGGACCATGTTTGACTTGGATTTTGGCTACCTGTGCAGTGCTGCTTGAGTTTTCACTTGCTTCTTCAAATCTGTGAGAAATAAACAGATGAACAGGTTTTGTAAACAAAGTTACTTAAGTCGGCCAAGCCAATAAAAATGTATCTGGTTAGCTTAATCCAGTGGTTCTCAAAGTGTGGGGCGCGCCCCACGAGTGGGGAACAAAGACATGACAGGTGGGGCGCAATGAACGGAGAAAATAGAAATGGGTCATTAATACAAGTAAATTAAAATAACATCAGTTCGGGGCCTGGGAGAAAAAAGCGGAACCATAGTGCAACAATAACGGTTTAACGTCGGCATGTTAACTGCTGCTCAACAATATAAGGAAGCATTCACACAGAGGGCCAATAGTGTACGTAGTGGGTATAATAACATAAATTGATACATTTGTTACATGGACCACGAAAAAAGTAGGTGATTCAGTGCAAGCAGACAAAGAAACGACAGGCAGTAGCCTTATCATCCATGAAGCCAGCTGAAAAGAAAATATGTTGAAGCCCATCTTGCTCTTGGATTCACGGTAGAAATGGTGGGGGCAGAGGTGGGACCCATGTGTGTCTTGTGTCTTAAACTGCTGGCAGCAGACAGCATGAGACCCAACCAATTAAGAAGACATTTACGGACGACACACCCCAGTAACGTTAATAAGCCACTCGACTGGCAGAATACCGTCAGCAGAAAAATCGCATGGTAAAATCTGCATCAGTGGACAGCAAATCACAAATGGCTTTCTTCAAAGTTGCATACAGAATTGCACAGTGCAAAAAATGTCACACAATTGCTGAGCAGCTCCCTGCTGCTGTACACATGGTGCCGATTATGCTGGATGAGACAAGTACTGCAACATTGAAAACTATCCCCCTGTCAAACGATACAGTTGCACTTATATTTTATCTTTAACTTGGTGTTATTTGATATTTCAATGCATTTGAAATTTAAAAATTGGCCAGTTTTGTTATTTTTTTTGACAAGTGGGGCTTGAAAATTCATCCACCCTCTTAAGTGAGGAATGACAAAAAATGTTTGAGAACCACTGGCTTAAACATAGCTATGCATTTTACAAAGAGATGGTCATTCATTTTAAACAGAGAAAATGACCACTACATCAGACATACATGTATATTCCAAACCACTGGAGGTTCTGTATAACTGCAGCTTAAGTGGTGTCATAGCTGGAGCTACTGACTATTAAAATGCAGTTACTTCAGTAGCTCAAGTGCTCATGATAGGGCATGGTGGCAGCTTTAATTAGGGAGCTGCTCAAGAACATGTTTCTTAGAACTTGACTCTCTTTTCTGCTGTATCATAAAAAAATCTACCTGGACATTTTTTGTCATGTTATCATCAGTTACAGATGTTCTGTTAGGAATTTGTAATAACAAAAACCTCAGTGTCTCTGTGTAAAAAGGTTTAAATGTTTAGTTCTTTGTTCCCCATGTACCAAAATGTGTGCAAGCTATGTTAATCATCTTTGGCAGCTTTTTGTAACCCCAAAAAAGGAAACTGCAATACGACTAATTTACTAGAGCATATGAGAAGCAAGCTTTTATTCATTATTGCCACATATTACAGACTTCCCTGTCTCTGTTTAGAATTTCAAGTTCAGTGGAATTTAAATGTCTCTTGTCCTTGTTGGGAATGAAAACGTTGTAATTTCTTGTAGAAGATTGCACTGTATTCACCAGTTATACACTGCAAACAGTTATGTTTTCCAGTGCCCATTATCTTCTTGTCAGTCCCATCTCACCCTCTGATTCTTGTCATTAGTTGTCTGGGTAACGAAGGCTTGTGGCGGTCCGTCGCTATGTTATTAAATAGAGCCATTTGTATCAGACAGCGGAGAATGTCAAAGAATTTGAGGGGGAGAGAAAGAAAGCCAGTTGGTAAGTAGGAACACTTGGATTGTGAAGGGGGTCATTTTCTGTGGTGTCTCTGCCACTGACTGGAAAGTGAACACTTGCACAACAATTGAGGAAATCGTATTCTGTTGTCATGGCAACATAAAAAATGCAAGCAACCCCTGAGCCTTGTCAGAGAAAAACAGTGCTAGTCAAAGTATGCGTCCCACAATGCTTTTCTCATGCATTAGTGCCACAGCAGCACATTGGAACACCGGTGTCACTTATGTTGTTGAAACGGTCATGTCTGACTGATTTGACTGATGGCGGCTTTCTATATATTCCCTTTGTTGAACTTTTGTATGCAGTGATTGCTTTTAAAAATGTCAGACTTTGAATTGCTTCATTTGTTACTCTATTTTCCTGCGCAGATGGACCAACGGTGTTGATTCTGCAGTGCAGTATACCACAGTTTCCTGGTTGTTCCATGCTTTTCCTTATAAAATGCGAAATAGGTAATGGCTTACTGTAGTTGTGTGCCATTGGCGGCTCTCTGAGAAAACCTTTTTGGCTGAGTGGGACTGACTGTCATTGCCTCTGCTCTCACATGCTATGATAGATGTCATCTCAACAGAGCTTTAACTTAAGAAGTCTTCTGTTATCTGGGTTCTTCACCACTGATACTGCTTCCTGCAGTCCCCCACATTATCTCTCACTTTTAAAGCCATTATATGAATGGACATTCCATCTCTAACACCTAATTAACATATGTATAGGTTACTGTAATCTCCCTCTGGCGAGAATTAATTTCAGAGGGAGAATTCAGTAAGACAGCAAAAATGGAAAATGGATCTTTCAAGAAAAAATTTAACATCCATAGAGCTACAAAGTGGAAAATTAACATAAATTGCCTTGAATTGTTGTAACTGAATTGCACTTTGAGTAGAATTAGGTCTTCAGTAATATGTTATAAAACAATTCAGTAGTTCTGCCTATGTATGAATGTGAGCCTATTGTATTACTATCACTGCTTAAAAGAGATCTCACAGCATATTTTCATGTGTGTCTTTGTGGTAATGAAATGTGTTTAGATACCCACTTTCAGGTGACCTAATATCCTCACGGTGCTAAGATTAAAGCAGGCAAATGGACACAATCTGAGTGTTGAAGGAATTTAAAAACCTGTGGGGCTTCAGTCAAGCCAGCAAGGTTAATATAAAAGCCATGTTAATTAAATGGCTAAATTACTTGCTCTTTTTGGTGACTTAGGCAGAGGATATCTCTTTCTCTGGATATTATTCTGTCTGTATTTGTTCCACTTGAATGCATTCCTACACTTTCTGCTGGGTGAAAGCCAAATGCTGTGGCAACCTCCATGTTAGAGTCTCCATTATTTTTATCAGTGTGGCATAATTGTATTCTATAAATCTGGAAGGCCTCCAGTGTTAAGAGGTTCAATTTTTGGCTGCTACAGTTGCAGGTGAGCAGATTCACAGAAGCCTGGCAACCAAGCCCAGCCAGACAAAGCAAGTCTAACAGACAGCCAACTAAAAGTTAAGACTTACTTGAATTGTCAGCTGGATGGAATAGGTTATTTTAGCATTTTATAAATATGTTCTTTATCACAGCCATACAGAGTTTTTACATTGTTCTAACTGGCATTGTGTCTGGCATTGTTTCATTTTGAGCTCTTATATCAGATAATGACTGACAAGAGACTTGTTTGTAAGCTTGGCTGCTAGCAGCAGTGCTAGCAGTTTGGGACTGCAGACTTCAGCTTTCTGCAAACTGGGATGGTGAGATGGTAACTGCTCAAATAGTGGGAAAGGTTTGTTGAGGTTCCCGTCATCTTCAGGGCAGCTCACTTGAATATCTTGTACTGAACATCGCTTTACTATTTATCTTCAAAAGCAAATCATTGTCATCATAATTTGAATTATATCAGCAACTCAATACAAAGGTTTGAAAAGACACTTGATGCCTGCATCTTCAGTTGGAGAAACATACAACCATTTATAGTAACTGGTGGTTCCAGTTAAAGTGTCGTTCCCCTTACAGCAAAACATGATCATTTGTAATTTCCTCCATATGTACATTGTTTATTTTTACTCTTTTATTGATCATAACCAGACTAGTAATTTAACAGAAAGCAGATGCCCTTCTTGTTTAATGGCAGGCTAGTTGCTGGGAGGAATACATTAGCAGGTGTCTGGCTCACACAGCTGTAAATCTAGACTTGGTACTATCAGGTCAGACGGTATTATCCCCTTAGGGCCTGGGCACACACCACCCAGCCCATTGACTGTCAGAAAGTGCAATAACATTGATCATATGAAAACAGAACACTTTCTTTTTAGAGATTAATCTGAATTTTGTTGAATGGAAAAAGGTGGAGAGATTGTATTTTAAGGTCAGAATAGATGCTTTTTAATAACAGGGTTTAATGGTTTTATTTCAGGGAGTCATATGAGATGTTATATTAGGCCATTTTCAGTTGTTTCATAAGATAATGCAATAAAATATATGAAACGCAGCCTGTCCCGTATCAACAGTGTATGTTTTCCCTACTTCCTCTGCCCCATCTCCCCTCTCCCAACCCTTCTTCCGCTCTCTGTTGATATCTTCTCCACCCAGCTGGCCTCCCCGGAGGCAAACGGAATGCTTATGAAGTGCCACACTTGGCATATATATCCTCTGGTTATCAAGCAGAAAGCAGATCAGGCTCTTCACATGATTGATGGGCAAATGGGATTTTAATTCGGTTACTCAGCCATCACCTTGTGGCCATATCTGCATGCCAGCCTTCCTTATTTGGAAATGATCTATATTCAAAACAATGAGGGCCTTGAAGACAATTTTTCACCCAGCTGGCACTTCTGTTGCACTGATGATCTTGCAGATTGTTTTTCTTTTTACTTTCCTTGGCTTCCTTAAATAACCCTACTGCAATCTTATTTTATTTTTTGAAGAAATCATTTATTTTATGTGCACACTGAATTGTAACCTGCCTTAAATGAGAGATTTCAGACATTTTAAAGCTCCTAGTTTCACCATATTCTTTTAAATAACATATTGGCAAGTTGAAGTTAAAAAAGTGAACACTGGAGGATGTGCCCTAACGTTAGCTTGAGTGCAGATGCTTCGCTGCTTGTTCTTCGTATCGCTTACATTTCTTTGTGATTGGCACTCTGTTTTTCTGACTAAATATGACACAGTGGTCCCTGGACATTGTGGATTGTTAGGACTATAAAATAAATATTGGAATCTATAAAAGAAACTGCTATGATCACAATTTTAAGACTTTATGCTCTGTTAATACAAGTTTTAGCAATTACTACTAACTTGGATCTGTGATTTACACCCAGCAATGTGCTTTAAAGCTACATTAGCTTACTTCTAATTTTTGATCGTTAAGGGTGAAATGAAAGTCAAAACAAACTCAAGGAGTATCCCCTCCTGTTCTTCCTCTGCACCTCTGTGCCCCTCCTGCCCTGTCTGAAACTGTCATATGCGGTCACAACAGCTAGAGACAGTTGTGGCAATCAGGTCACGCAGCAATAATAACCATCTCCAAAACAAGTGTATACAGATTAGAGAGCCCATGGTTTTTGGTGGCATTGCAGTGACTTAATGTCAAAAAGGTTTACATTTTATCGACATATTGTATGTCTAACGTTGTTTGGAGCAGATGTATTGGCAGTGATACAAGCAAACTATACAAAGTTTCTCCTAGTAATATCGATACAATACTAATGCTCCTACCACTGTTGCATCATGTTCAATGTCACATACTTAGTGGTTTTGCCTTGGGTTTCTTTTTTTTTGTTGCACTTTTTCTGTGCAGCCTCTTGGATCTAACAGGTCCACTCCCATCCTGGGTGGTTCCTACACAGGGAGCCCCCACAGTCTGTCCTTGAAATGAGTCGTACTGGTTTAAAAAAATGCCTTTTATAACCTTGGTTCAGTGGGGACGGAAAAGAAGTGCGGTGCAGATTTTAATAACAGTGGGCACAGAGGGCAAGAAATAAACACAAGGCCTGAAGATAGCAGAGTGGGGTGGGGGTTGGTATAGAGAGGCAGAAAACACTTCTAGACATTTTTTTTTTACTTGATTTGTCCACATTTGTGCAAAATCTTAGTTAATGCAGCTTTAAAGTTAGGATCGTTTATGCATCTCTGCAGAGGGCCCAATCACAGCGCCAAGACTGCTCCCATAATGTTTCTAAATTAATCTGAATACTGAGAGATCGTTTTACCATTGAGCCACAACATTTTGAATGTGTACTTAAAGTATAAGAACTGTGAGGTTTGAGGACGTTACTTCTCGACTTAAGGGTCGGGTTCACCCCATTACACAAAGCATATTTTCCACTCACATCCAGTGATGTTTATCTGTCCAGATAGCTTTGGTTTAATTTGCTCAGGTTTTGACATATCTGTCCTTGACATTTCTCTTGGTGCCCTAGTACAAAGGTGTTGAACGTAATTTAGTCTGTGGTGCTTACTGCATGGAAAAAAAATGCACTAAAAATTACATTCAACAGAAGCGTGTATTTGCAGAAAAAGCCTCACTTCTGCTCTGCGTAATCCACAGACCATACTTCCAATAGTTTTCATTGGAGCTACTTTCTACCAGAGAAAACAGTCCCCACTAAAAGTTGCTGAGTTTAGCAATGCTATTATAATGGACCATTCCTCTCACTTCTAAATATGTGGTCTAGATTAAACTGGAATTGTTTGAAATTAGTTTGCTCCATTTTGCATTGCACCCAATGCCTAGCTGTGTCACTGCATCTCCTTATTAAGTTGAAAAGTAAAATATTATACTAACCCAAAGGAATAATGATAAGAACTACTATAATAGGAAGCAGGTTGGGAAAACAACAACATCAAAAACATTTTCTTTTAAGGTGCTCTGGATTTTGAGGGATGGACGTTATTAGTGCATTTCATAATCTTTAATTGGCAAACCTTTGTGATGTTGCCACTGTAACCTCACCGCGTTTTTCTAAAGATCCATTCTAATCTTTTTCTCCTGTTCTCTCTCAGTATGTGCCTTTTGTGCTAGAGCCGGAATAAAATTGGGCTTTAGTGAGCACAAAAGATTGGAAGATATCCTTGCATTCAAGATACAGAGCAATTTTGTAAACTACTTTTATATTTTTGAATGCTGTCTATTTAAATAGGTACAGTTGTAGAAAAAGGGTATTACTGTCATGGCTTTTCACCCTTCTAAATAAATGTTTTTGTTTACTTATTTGTATGATTTTGTTACAACTGTTGTACATTGAATTTTATGGTAACTTTTAGGGCTGTAGATAATGTCAGTTTTTAATGGGATTGTGTTGTGTTCCTGTCATTTTGTCTGTCCTTAAATAAAGCATATAACTGAAGGCTAATTCTTTTTTACCTTCCATTTTTAGGGTAAGATGGTAAAAGGAATGGGAGGAGCCATGGATTTGGTGGCTAGCGCTGGCACCAAGGTGGTGGTCACCATGGAGCACTCAGCTAAGGTGTGTGTGTGTGTGTGTGTGTGTGTGTGTATATGTAATAAGGAGTGTGAGTGTGTTCTTTTACCGTGGCTGTTCTAACCAACATTACCTCTATAAACTATCTCAAAATATTAATTTCCTTTCTCAGGAATTTAGGTCAAAAATAAACTGGCAATTTCCTTTCCCCATGTTAGTGCCATCACCAGCGTATCTTGTATCCGTTTCCACAATAATGAGTGTGAGTGTTATGACTGATTTAAGGATAATTGCATTAATGGATTACTTATTGCCTCTTTACTAGAGAGCCCCGGCTCATCCTGATGAAGTTCTGCACATAAATCATCTCTTGTTCATTCGTCTTTGGCTAATTTAAATTCAAGTCTAGAACTGGACTCAGTGTTTTGGGAACACCTGATTAGTTAGACTGGTGTTGCTGCTGCTACAGATGAATAACCCCACAGGGCTTTCTACAGTGGCAAAAGGCAATACAACTGGATTGTTTACTTTTAGAAAGTACAGAATGATGTGATGCAAGGGCATCGTAACATTCTGCATTCACAGAAGCATGCTGTTTTTTTACTAATGGGAGCCTGTCTGGCACCCAGCTATAGTCCAGATGGTACAGCAGGTGAGCATAAATTTATTGCCCTGAAGCCTGTTTTCATTCATGATAGTGGAGGGGGTGGTATACAATGTCTGCTTCTCAGTGAACATCAGAGGCTTTTGGATGTGTGCTTTATTCTTGAAGATGACTGGTGGGGAAGCTGAGCTATACACTGAGTGTACATAACCAGCTGCATCCCTAGACATTAAGACATAACTTGAAAGTAACATGAAGGTATTAACAGTGTTTGGAATGTCTGACAGGCTTTATCGGACTAAACCGACCTATAATTTAGTCTTCTTTTTTTTTTTTAACCAACCACCCTTTTCTTTCAGGGAGGAAAACACAAGATAATGGATAAATGCAGCCTGCCTTTGACAGGAAAACAGTGTGTGGATCGGATCATCACAGAAAAGGTGTGGTTTATCCTTGTTTAATGTATATGTGTTTTATATATACAAATATGTCTTCATCAGCTCGCATTTAAAATGGAGCCCTTAGTCTTAAACTTAAGCTGCTTACTCATGGTTACTACATAGACAGTGCCAATGAGTAAGTTACTGTGTGGATGAGCTCCTGGCCTATAATAAGTCTATAATCTGAATTTGGGAGGCATGAGATAATTTGTGCAAGTGGCATAATTAACATTATTTTAACATACATTTTTGGATACCCGATAAACAGCAATAGTTCATAAATACAGTCAAAAGCACCCAAATGTGGCCTCCTTAAGTCAAAACTGGTTGAACCTATACATAAACTAGTCTGCAGCATACGAAGTTCCCTTGTCACATTCCTTTGTCAGGGCTCTGCTTGTAATGTTTTCAATGCTTGTTCTATAATATTAGTTGTAGCCAGTTGGCAGCTGTATGTCTTTGCTCTGGTGAAAAGCTTGACAGACCTTGTAAATCCTCATAAGCTGTAAGATCATAACATCTACCCCAGACTCGTGTCAGTTGGGTCTTGAGTTCACACCTCTGAAAGTATTTTTTCCTGGAAGAATTGGGACTTGCAATCTAAGTGTGTTGTTTTCTATGCATGCTCAGTGTTCTAGCCAAAAGGCCAGTTTTGCTTGTCACAGTGATGACCACAGACACCATCAGTCTCCATCAGTGGTGAAGGTGGCCATCAAGCTGAAGAATAAGGGCTTTGATTTTGTTTTGTTTGAATTTCTTGCATTTATGTAAAGCAGCTTGTGTTGCATAAATTGTGCTATAGAACAAAATTTTACTGTTATGGTATTATGCCCTAGGGACCCCTGAATCAGCAGACATTTTGGAAGGCCAAGACTCAATCTTTGTAAATAAAACTGACCTGATTAGATTTTGGTGTGTGTGGAGGTTGGGGATGCCATGAGAAGAACCTTTATTTGGCCTCAAGGTCATTCGGCAATGTAAGAAATGTTTGAAGGAACTCCTGAAACCGACTGACATGGCCCCCCAGCTCCCCACAGTTTAAGATCTGCATAGTGAGACGTAAGAATGTGAAAATATTTAGTAACCTAATGAATATATATCCCCATTAACAATAATATGTTGTCATAGAACATACGGTGAGGATGGAAAAATGTCATCAGAATGAGTCTAGCTATGGAGGAGCATGAATATTATCATACACAATCATATGCATTCCCTCAGGAATTGTAAATCCAGCTAAACGGGGTATTAGTCCCCAGAATTCCAGTTACTGGTAAAACTTATCTTGTCAGACAAGTGCTCAAGACAGTCCAGGGGAAATAGGCAGAGGGTTAGCAATAGTATAATGCAAGTGAAGATCGAGGAGAAGTGCAAATATAAAAGCTGATTGAACAAAGTTGCAATAGCTACTGTAGTAGAGTTTTGTGCCAATTTATCTTTTGTGTCCTTGTGTACTCTGGTCAATTCCCTGCTTCCCACTGGTCTCTGCCTTTGGAACTCGCTCATTGAAAACATGACCTGTCCGTGGCTGTTTTTTCCTTTTTCACCCCCACCCCCCTTCTGTTCTTTTCTGCTTGGCTGGCTTTTGTTGTGATTGCACAACATTTCACAGCCAGCAGATTTCTGTCAACATTTATAAAGGTTAAAGCTCTTTCTAATGCCTTGCTAGCACTTGTACCACCTCCTCTCTACTTTATTCTTTTCATTTCCTGCCACATTCAGTCCTTCTCTGACCATTAGTATAGTCTTCTGTTATTACATTTGCAACCTTTTGCTTTCTTTACACTGACTTGAATACTTACATTCCCTCATTTGACCTCAGTTTCTCATTTTCTTCATCTCTGTAATCACAAAGTTTCTTCTCACTTCCTCATCCTCCCTACTACTTTTCTTACCTCTACTCTTTAAGTCCTCTTCTATTTCATTGTTCTGACTCAGTCTGTTAAGCTTTTGAATAAATATGAACATGTTTTTTATTTCCATTTGGTCTTCCATCCACACCAAACTGACATTATCTGTCCCTTAATCTAAGCATTTTGAAAACTCTTCATTTGAGACTGATATGCCCTCTTTGTAATTTGGACAGGGAAAACCAAGCTTTTCAAAAAATCTGACATGTGACTGTCAGCCTCTCAGATGCTGCCAAGCACTTACCATATACTAGGAAGCAATGTTGAGAAGCCAACTTTGTCACCTCCAGCTCTCAATACGGTTTTGAAAAACAGTATATCCAACTGTGCATTAAGGGTGTTGTCACTGACTTGTTTAGCTGGTTGTGTTAAACAGCAGAACTATAAAATAGCGATTTGACTGAGGATGTCAGTGTAGCAGCTCAAGAATTAGTTAGAATAGTTAGCTGGCAACTTGTGAGACAGTCAAATTATGACTTTTATACTTGTGACTGTCAGTTTTTATCCTTTCAGAAACCTTAATGATGAGTTAGAAAAGAAGAGTTAATTTTTTTTTAGACAGATGAAATAGTCCACAAAAAAAGTTCTGGCAGTGACACATTCACAGACTTTACATTTGACTTCTTTTTTTTCCCCCAGCAATCCTGTTTTGAATTATTCCTAAGTGGAAAGAATTATTCAAATTGGATTCAACAAATATTGAACCTTTCCTGTTGAATAATAATGACAGTGTTGAACACAGTGTTGATCAGATATCTAACCACTGACAAAAACCGCCCATCATCATCATCTACAAGAACAGCCAGTATTATTTTCACTAGGTGTATAGTATGTGTTTGTGGCAATGCTGGGTGCATGAGCAAGCCTGATAATGTTTATCCTAAATGTGTTTTCTACTGGTTGCTGTCTTTGCATGATTAAAATCTCTGGTCCAATATGTGTCCTTCCAAACTTGTTTAAAAAAGCATTATTTTCCCAGCACACAGACACATGTACAGATGCTGACATAGACAGTATATTTTCAAAAACAAAGCATACTCCTTGGATTGCAGTGGCTAGGAGGGATGGTGATTCAAATGTTGTTTTAAATGGTGTTGCCATGATTTTGACACCCGGGTTAGTAGGTCACCTGTGGCCTTAGGCAGTGTCTCTGCTGCTTCACTATATGGTTGGACCATGTCATGCACCATGTTATCATTTCTTTCTTTTAGCCACAGTTCCACTGTTCACAGGCTTGTTTTATTACACTTCTCACTGACATGATGGAGTGTGTTTGTGTTCATCATGTGTGCAGTAATAAAAATCACTTTTTTAACCCCTCGTGGGTTGAATTTTTGCTATGACAAAGATCTACACAATAATTCTCTTGGTATTTTCTCCTCAACAGTTAAGTGATTTTCTTTTTCCAGGTTTCAAAGATAAAGTAAAAAAAACAAAAACCAATTGCCTGTGTTACTCCCAGATGAAGCAGAACGACTCCTGAATTATTCAGTCATCATAATAGGCCCAGGAAACTGTTACCTGTGGCATTTTCCATAATGACAGCAATTCCAGTGACAGCAATTATTATTCCAGCAGCCAATTTGAAATTCTTTTATGGTCCTACTGTGTGTTTTTGTCTGAACACATCTCAAAACCAGCTCCTCCTAATTGCTATAATGCATTGACAGGATGCAGGATAGATTTTTGAAGTTTATTTGTTAGAGAGCAAAATGATGGTTTCCAGTACCATTTATCTGAAGCATGAAGTTTGCTGAATGATGGTGACTTATTGTTGTTACATGACATTCAGCCCACTTCTCATCAGACAACACATGGGGTAGACTAACAGTTTCCTAATGACTAACTTGCGTCAGTCTAGTTAATGATGGTGGTGACTAAAGACCAAAGAAAGGTTTCACAACAAAAGGCTACTTTGCAAATGGAAACCGTTTTTTGTTTTATTCCCAGTAGTAAATTAGGTCTGTCAGTAGTTCATTGCATTAAAATATACTTACCCAGACTATTTTGTGTCAATGCTCTGTGCATTTTAAAGCAGAGTGCGTCAAACTGAGCTCATATGACATACATCGCCTGCCATATCTGCATACTGTTATTACACCTATATTGACCACTTCTGGCGCATTTGGGCAGGTCTTTAATTTTCCTTAATCTCTCATGACACATGTCAAAATTGAGGATGTATGTCAGTGTCAGTGTTACCCATAGGCCTTTGTTCATTGTGACATTCCATCTGTCTTGCTATATTGGAGTGAGATATCTGCCTCCTGCTCTGTCACTGTGTGTGTGTGGTTCTAATGAGCTGAGAGTCCTGACAGGCTTTGACTGGATGTGATTGTGACTTTGGCCTATCAGTCCCTGCTAAGACAAGCCACAGGACCCGGCTCAGCTGAGTGTGCCTGTCCTGTCTTTATTTAGTTTTTTTTGTTTGTGTTTTGTTTTTGTCACCACATAGAATTTTCCTTGCTGTTTTTAATGTACATTCATTCTGATATGATGCCTAATGGCTATTTTATGTTCACTTAGCTTAAGGTGCTCCACAAAAACACTTGCGTAGTGCGCCTAGGCCTCTGTATGACAGGGACTCCCTGCTCTAAAGTATGTTGTAGTGTTGTAAAGACATACCTAATGTTTAGGCTGAAAATCATTCCCAGTCTTTAACCAGTCAGCAATCATGTAGGAAACGACGAGTACGAAGAGTGCGTTGCAGTATCGAGGATCATTATTCACTAAAGGTTCATGAATCCAAGCAAGACGAGAAGCTAAAACCAAAATAGTGTTTGAGACAAGATGATACTCTGTGCAGAACAAACTATATTACTCTCAGACCATCATAGAAATGGCATTCACAGAAGAAGAAGAATTATTTTGGCTCATAAAAGAACGTCTGTTGCCTGAAGATACTTAACAAGCATTAGTGTGTCAGATTGATTTTCTCTTTTGTTGCTACTCTTCAGGAGACAGAACATTACTTCTTTTTTTTAATGGTACTTGTTTGGGTCTGGCAGGATTCTTTATGATAATTTACAGAAGGTTTCCATCTTTCTTCTACAGGGCCGATGCTTTTGGCCATATACTGTACTGTCAAGTATTTCATTACACTTGGATTGTAAAATCTCCAGGGCCATCATTTATGAATTGTGCACACTGTTTTGTGCATGCAGTAATGTGTGTGTGTGTGTGTGTGTGTCTGTGTGGACGTGTTTTTCCTGCTACGTGGAGACTTCTTCCTGACTCCATACCAACTCATGAGGACCCATTTCACGGTGGGGACCTAAATTGAGGTCCCCATGGGCAAGAAATTGAATTTTAGGGTGGCAACATGGTTTAGGGTTAGGTTAAGGTTAGGGTCAGGGTTAGGGTTAGGCAAGTAGTGGTTCTGGTTAAGGTTAGGGTTAGTCTACAGGAAATGCATGCAAGTCAATGTCAAGTCCCCATGGACTACGAAACATAAACTGAGTGTGTGTGTGTAAGCTTAGAGGCAGATCTATCACTTTTCACTTGTTAATGTGTGTATATTCACACAAACTCCTCACAGTGCACGTGCACAAATGAGAAGTGTGATGACACTGATATAAATGACCAGATTAACTACAGTAACTCACTGTGCTATTTTTAAACATGTCAACATCATTGATAAATAACCATCAACCATTTTGTCTCTGCATCTTGTCACCCACCCCCATCTCTTGCTTTCACTCTAAACATCCCTCTTTCTTTCCTTCTCCCTCTCATTCTGCCCTTTCTATCTACCAGGCTGTGTTTGATGCAGATAAGACAAAAGGTCTGACTCTGATAGAAGTATGGGAGGGGCTCACTCCGGAAGATATCAAGGCATGCACTGGCACCGATTTTGAGGTGAGTAACTTAGCAGTTTTGTTATCAAAATTGTATATCAGTTTCTAATTTCACGGATCCTAACCAGATTGCATCCTTTTTTTTCCCCCTTGTGTCCAATGTGGTGTCTTCTAGGTGTGTCCCAATCTGAGGACCATGCAGCAAATCTAGAAGAGCTCACACTGCATCTGAGTTGTCTTTCTGGTTTGTGTCACTTCATTTCTGTTGTGATAAGTAGCTGGTAATTTAACCACCTGAGATCGGTCAGATAAGTTTATGAAATAGAGATGTTCAGTTTAGTTCCCTGGTAATCAGCATACAAATAACAGAAAGGTTTAGTCCCCATTATTATGAACTGAGTAGGGTTCACAGGGGAAAAAATGCTTGCTTTGTTTTTATGATCTAGGCTGATTAGGGAACTTTACAGTGTTGCCAGCTAGATACTGTTAAACTGTTCATTTTTACTAATGTTTGTGGAGCTTTTACAGAGCCATCCGATCTTAAACTACAAACTGGGGTTATTTCTTATAAGTACCCTAAAAAAAATGCAGCTAACAGCGCTATGAAAAAATGATGCAGTAATTAATGAATACCTGGTTAATATGATTCAAGAGACTAAGATCAGTAAACTACTGTAACAGGATACAGAAAGCTTAAATGTAATGAATTCAGGAAATTAATGCTGTAGGTCAGGTGATTCCTAATTTAGTACATAAAGGAGTGTGTACAGTATTTAGTTGTTTAAACATTGTGTCCCAGTTAAATGAAACGTCCTTGGATTATGCATAAGTGAATGTGGACATGCAGGTGACCGTTTTTCTCCATTTGGAAAATGAAGGATGAAGGATAGCAGTAAGGGTCATGTTTGTGATAATCACCTCTGCTGCACTGTCAAGCTGTTTGCTGAACTATGTCAACCGCCACTTTGAGCATGCCAGACATTTCAACCTTAACAGCTTTTACTTGTACATTTCCACTTCACCAACCTCTGTATTAAAATAAAATACAACCTTGTGTGCTGAGTAGAACAAGTGGAATTATGTTTTGTCTAAATCTCATGATTTCCAGAGTCTAAAACACAACAACAGTAGGCAAATTATTAAGCTCATCAAATCACCCAACTGAAAGCGAATGACTGCTTTGAGACTGATGGGTTCTGACACCACAGGTTAGAGCTTACTATATATGGATGGTGGGCTTACTCCACTTGAGTAGAGAGGCGCCGACATTACCTGAGGACTGTTACACAACTGGAGAATTCAGCCTGTGGGCTTTTGAGTTCAAGGAGATCAGCTGGGGTGGATGATCAAGCAGAAAAAAATGGAAGAAAATGGCTGAGTGCCGATAGCTTTTTATATTAATTCAGCACATCCCTTGATGAGTAAAACCAAAGTGATACTCTATATAAACAAACTTTGTGACCTTTTTGTAATTTGTAGGTATCGACAAATTAATTTAAGAATCTTAACAGGAACAAATTGAACATGAGCAGCATATGAGCACAGTTTTTAACATTAATTGTAAATCGGTACAGTAGGTGGTAAGGTAACGAGGTCACACAGCTGTAGCGCCACCACACTGAAGAGTGTGAAGGCAGTGGCTTTTTGGACACTCGGGTTCATGACAAGCTACTTGGAAAACTGAATAGTCTGGGCTAATTCAACTCTTTGATGGCAACTTAATCAAACTTACCAGGTTTGATAACCTCTGAAATAGCAGCTACAGTGACAGTGAATGTATCATGTCTAGCTATTTGACTTAGTGAGTTACCAAACCTAAATATTTAAGGCAATATTGTTCTGTTTATGCACCCTTTCATTTATATTAGATAAGTTAATGCCTGTTGTTCTTTGGGTTTCACTGCTTACGCTATTCTCTTAAATGTGATGCAAGCAGGGCTGGCTTTAGCCTTAAATCAGTGTGTTGCATCTAACTAAAGGTAATCACTGTTAAACCACAGTGATATATGTATTGCCCTGACATAGAGTATATAATTTAGAAGTATTTGGGGACAGCATTGAAAGTGATTTCTGATTGTGCAGTGGTTATGTCAATATTGATTTTGTGTGTCCCCAGTGGTTTAATCAGATCAGCCCTTCTTCCAGTGGCACATCTCATGAAACATGATTACATAAACACAACCAAGTGGGAAATGGACAAAAACAAAGCTTAGTGAGGCTGTAGACAGTCACCTAGTTTGCCTTCATCATAGGATGCCACTGGATGCAGGTTTGAAATGGATCCTGTGGAGAAAGGTATGTGTACTGTAATGTTCAGCCAAACATCAGGATGCATACCTTGTCAAACCTGCAGATTTTGAGATATATGCCATTGTGACCTAATTTTTGAATGACTCATGTTAAGGTTGCCAGTTAGCTGGTTATCACCACAGTGAATATGCCAGTTATTAATTGTTACTGTCATTAATTTCAGTGATAATGAATCACTGGCATAGCTTGGAATTAGGTATGAAACCTTGGTATTCACTGTTTTTAGCCAGCCTCTAATTTCTCTACATAAATACACATGGGCTTTGATATAGCCCCATCAAACTATGTTGTTCCAAAACCTCACGTTTAACAAAGAGCCATTAATTGGTAGGTGTTTGTCTGGTCGCCATGTCTAAAGCGTTATGAGAATAAGAATAATGGGTTGACTCATTTCGTTATGTGTAATAAATGGTAAAACCATGAATTATTCATGAGGCTAATATTGGTATTGTGCCAGATTAGGCGACTGAAAACTGAAATATATCTTAAATAGAATGATATTACTTGTTTTAGAAATCCACCTATCGAATGTTGCCATATTTGGATCAGTGCGACCGCATTTTCATAATTGTGCTCTCCGCCGATTTGTACCGCTCTTGGGGGTGTGGACTGCCTCTCGTCGCGCTGGTGTGTGTTTGTGAAAGAGAGAGAGAGAGAGGGTGTGTGTGTATGTGTGTATATGTGTGTACGAGCGTGTGTGGAGAGAAAGAGCGAGGGAAAGCGCACTCCAGGTTGGCGCAGGGACCGGTCCGGAAGAACGGAGCGTTGTGCACGGTGGCAGCATGGCTTCGTCTCACGGGAGAAGCGACCTGCGGTTCGCAGACTGGATGGCAAGTTTACCACAGAGCATGCACACAACCCCGCTCACCAACCTGGCGATTCCCGGTAGGTGTTTCTTTACGTTGCCCCAGCGTAAATGGGTGAGGAGCAGCATGCCCATCTGTTTTGTTTGTGCCCATTGCATGGAGCTATTCTAGTAGATGACAAACTAATTAATATTCTGTGTGATTTAACATTCAACGTATTTACTGCTTTGCAAACTTTGATGTTTTACTTTGCATCCAGTGCAACTCCTGCGCCTTAAATTTCATTGTACCTCTGTAGAACAAAGGGTAAGACCTGTTGCGCAACCTAAGAAGTGTCTTGTATTTAGAACAGTTAAGCATTTTTTCATGTCATGGTCCGCTGTCTGAAGGTTACAAATAACACCCAGGTAATATAGTGCTTCAGAATCTAATAATCCAAACGATGAGAATGTCTGAGGGGAAAATAAAAAGCCGCCAAAGCCTCTTTGGAGATCCTGAATATAGGCTGCAGATGAAGCATGCTCCGCTGTTTGGTGTAGGACTTTTGGTATTTGAACTGGGGTGGTGGCCATGGAGGGGAAGAGACAGGCAGAGGGATGTGTTCAGTCTGTACACTCGCATGATCACAGCGCCCATTGAAAATGAGCTGGTGGACCTTTAGCCAATCAGTGTGCAGATCTCCTTAAACTCCATTCAAAGTGGAAATACTGATTTTAAAGCCTTGCACTGATCGGACTGATGGACTGGCTTATTAGCAGCCAGTTAATTCCATATGTGCTGCCAGTGATTATCACACACCCACACAGATCGCTTTCATTGTTTATTTTATTGCATTTCTAATCCATTGCACTTCCCTCTTTGTGGAGGACAAACTCTTCTATTTTCTCTCTCCCCATCCCTTTCTAGCTGTTGAACTGTAGATACCTGCTGTGTATAGGGCTGGCATGATGACATTTCAGATGCAGATGGCTTGGTGCTCAATGTCCAATAAGGCGTGGCATATTACCAGCACTGACCACAGCTCTTAAGGATGTAAGACGGGCGGTTCATCATAGATGTATTCATATACTGACTGAAAAACAGAAGGCCTGTATTACCTCATGCATGTAATTTTGCTGACTCACGTGACACATGCTGTGTTACACCATTGTTCACGCATGCCAAGGCAGCATGGAATCATGCTTTGTCCCAATTAATTAGGTATCATTATTTGTTATTGGCCCTGCAGCAATACAGCTCAGCTGCTCTCAATGTATCCTCCATTTGGATACAGATTCTGTAAACATCCACAGAGTCTTTGCTCTGTTCCTGTCTTTGTGTGAACACATTTGGCATAATGTTTATCAAGATAAATTCCATAATCTACGAGCTTTTATGATCGCTTCTTTAGCAACAGCTGTTATTATTTGAAATTATGTATGATTTTTTTTTTTTCAGAAGTGTGTCTCATATCACATCCTTTAGAAAGCAGCATTGCTGTCTTTGTTCAAGAATGAATAAAACCGGGACAGACAAGAAACAAAAGAGACACTTCCCCCACAAATTAAATTTATCCTTGTAGCTGGCGTAATATTCACAACGTTAAATTCCTGCTCAATGTCCAACTGCCGCCTGTAACACAGTTATGTTAGTTACTTCTCAGAAAAGAAATAATTCACCAGCTGACACAGCCTGAATCCAGGCCAAAGTGTTTTGGCTATTTGGTATACTCTACCATGTGGGGTGATATGATGGCACTGTACTCCGCTGTTGCCAAAAAGCTTAACAGTCCCCACTGTGTCTGCGTTGCCAGCACTGCACAGCTGTACTCATTAGTATATCTAATCTTCTATATGATTGGCAATGGATTTATTTAAAGGGTTAATGGCAACAGAGAAGACTTAATATCAGATTTTTATGATGGAATCTATTTGTCATATTTCACATAATTGATTGATAAAGCTAATGCAGCCAAATGATTTGTGTAGAACAGGAAAATATGGTATATTGCTATACATTGTAGATTGTCAAAGTAGCATAGTGTAGGTGTTTCTCAGGTGTAACCATTGTAAGACATTAAAAAAAGATACATTTTCAAATTACAGACTTATTTTAAGGTTAAGACTACAATAGACTGAATGATATCATGTGCACTAAGGTGGTGGCAGTCATGGTGAAACAAAGGTATAGTATTGACTTTCACATAGTATATACAAAATGTAATATACAGATAACCTTTTCATGCTGAGACTGAAAATTAAATTACATTACAGGGCTTTCATGAAATGTTAGCTTTATTAATAACATAAAAAGAACAAGTAAAAAACAAAAACCAATCCCTAAAAGTATACATATGTTGGCACTTGGAGAAATGAGATAAAAAGTCCTGATAGTGAGGGATAAGCTGTTAGTCAACAATTTGATATGCTGAATCATAGTTGGAATTTTACTGGCCATTTAGAATAGACTGAAAATACTGGTGAAAAGCATTTGGAAGTAGAGATGATGCCTATTGTTGCAGTGCTTTAAAAAAAATTAATTCCTTAATTCAGTTGTTTACCAATGAAGAGATGGCAGTACAGGGAGGCAGGGAGATCTCTCTTCTTGAGACTTGTTGCATTTTTGTCAAGCTGCAGGCAAGACGAGCCTAACTGACTGACTCCCAAAGACAGAGAGTTACAGTAATCAATAGGCCGAGATAAAAGCATGTACATTAAAACCTAAATGACAAAGTCCTAAGGTGGAAAAATATTCTCTAAGGACACTACTGGAATTAGAAAGGTTATACATCACAACTACTTCTCTGCATCTGTTAAGGTATAGACTGTTTTTATTTATTTTGCATTTGAAATTTAAGATGATGAAGAGGGGTTTTAAAACAATAGATTTCTAGGAGATGTACAGCTACATATTCTCACTGTGACCTGGAAAAAATGTTAGCCTTTCTAAAAAGAAAAAAAAAAAAGATTCCACTGGAAGCATATGTCGTGAGAATAAACTGGGATGGGACTAAAATCGAACCTTGTGGTACACCACAAAGGGCTCAGTTTTGCAGGTACGGGAAAGAAGTAAAGCACTGGAAAGCCTGATCCTAAATGTCATCAGAATGGTTGAGGCAATCCAGGAGAAAAAAAGTGGCAGAGAGGTTCATCTGATTAAAAACTGGATGACGATGAATCCACAGATACCAACAAATCATTTGTCACCCAGAGGAGAGCTGACCCAAAGTTGTTGTGAAACCTGACAAAATTTTGTCCATAAAGTAGAACTGTGAATACACATCCTTTTCCTAGAAATATAGGAAATATGTACACAGTATTAGAGACACAAATATCAGCATACATTCCAGATACCCAAGATATGGTATTCAAGCTGTTCTAAGGAAATATGAAGAATCCGGAGAGGCCAGGGAAGACCAAGAAAACTGTCAAAATCTGATAAGTTACTCAGTGTTTCTTATTGATGGGAGAAAAGGCTGAGATATGCAAAACCTCATAAAAGTTTTAGCAAAGGTCAGTGGAAAAGAGTGAAATTGTTGGGTCCAATTGCTGACAGTATGTGACAAGAAGAGTTGCAGAGAGGTGGAAGAATGAGAGCCTGAAGCCTTCAGTGAAACCCGGTGGAGGGTCTGTCATGGTTTCAAGATGGTCTCCCTAAAAGAATTCAAGCAAGTTAAGTATAAAGGGAGGTCACACGAAATACTGACTTTTGACTGTAGAAGCCATTTTGTCCTGATAATTTTGTGTACATATTTCTTATATTTTCTAGTTGTATCTTAATAAAGAGACTGAGAAATAAATCAAAATTTTCATTACAACCTTGCTAAAACAGCAAAGCTAATGGTGGCCTAAGACATTTGCACAGTACTGTAACTATTGAGTTTAGTTTATTTAGAGTTATAGAGTTGTTTATTATGCTGTGACTCATGATACAGCACAACAGCCAAGCACATTGCAATTTAATTATATATTTTATTAAAATAATACATTTTCATGAGCACGATGCAGCCTGTCTTCTGCTAGTCAGAACCAACTTGTTTGTGTGGATGCTTTCCAACATGAATCAGCTCTCGGTGTTGGCCCCACATGCCTCACACTTTCCTGGCCTATTGAATCTACGAGTCAGATGACCTGCACCAAATCTACTTTATAGCTAATTGAGGAATGGATGAGCAGGAGAGGAAGGGAAGAGGACGTGGTAGCAGATTAAAGATGAAGGTCATTAAAGGGAGAGAGGGAGGGAATAGTTGCCATTTTCCTTTCCACAAGCTGATCATTGTAAGACATGGTGTGCTATTTTTCTGTGGCTATTGTTAGATCTGCTAGGTGAGTGCTGCAGACTGGTCAGCAGAGGTGTGCTGCCAGAGATACTGTGAATCTGTTTCTCTGTGATTCTGTCACCATGAAACGAGCTTTACTGGAGGACAGTGCATAACTGTCAGAATTTCACAGCCAGTGTAATTAAATTGGATTTTGTTTGTCTCTGTTATGGATGCTGATTGAAATGAGCACGTCTCTCCTTCCTACAGGTGTAAACAAAACTCACATAATTACATCCCAATGACAAATACATTCATCTCACAATGTAATCATCATCATTATTGTTTTAATTGGTTCTTCCCTGTTTATTGGTTTTGGATAGGTGATAATCCTGATCTTTTTAAAGCGGAATTGATCGATGTTTGGCCACTAGGGGGCAGATGAGGTTCCTTACAACATTTATAAATGTGTTCTAGCTCCTGTAACACATAAACCCATTTCAAACTACACATATGGATTTCATCAGTGTTTTTATACACAAGATTGATCAGTGCAGTGGTTGACGTAGCTCGTTTACATAGGGTTGATAAGATGTTTGAAAAAGCGCTGTAAATTTAAACTGTATCAGGAAAAATGTAGCATTCATCTTAAATTTGAACACTAGGTTCTATCCACTGCCATGGGCTAATTTGCAATGAGAAATACATTTTGTGTCACTTCAATAAAAGCAGGCAATTCCTTGAACTGGATACTGTAAGTAACTTTAACTCTGAAATATTACATCTTAAAAACTTAAAGTGTCACATTTGCATGAAAAGGCTCATGGAAGCCAACGTCTTTGATGCGTGACTGTAACAGCTCAAAGCTTTAGCAGAGGTAAGAAATGAACAGCATCCATGTGGCCAGGGGAAAGGGTGAAGAAAACTGTTTTAAGTTAAGATGTCTTCACAGCCAATAAAAGAAATCATTTGCAGAAGATGTGTCTGCAGTCTTGCCACCTCCCTTGGGGTAGATGAAAAGGCTGGCCCAGGACATTGAGCTGTAAATCTGTCCATCAGTCCCTCGACTAGATCCTACTCCTGCCACTTAAGCCCTTGAATAAGGAGGGTGAGTGTTATCAGATACCAGGATAAACATAGATACTGTAATGAGGTGTTTGAAAGGCAGGAAATAAGTCAACTACAAGCCTGTGAAAAACAGAAGATAAAAAAATGTTGTTTTAACATGGGAGGAGAAAATAAACTGGTAGAATGAGTAAAAAAAAAACTAAAAAAAAACAGCACAACATAGAAATTAAGCAAATGGGTAAAGAGCTGGGAATGGTACAGCTATTTTCTGTAATGATATGCCACCATGACTCACAAATTACCTTAATTTCTGTTTAGCTCGACTTGAGTTTAACTAAAGGACACAGTGTTTGACCAGGTGCACATTCTGCCTATTTGCAGAACATGACTTCAAAATTGTTCTGACACCAAACTGCTGTCGTTGAGATTCCTTTTTAAGAATGGTTATACAAATATTGATCTTTGCACCAGTATGTGGAAGACCTGGTGGTAAACTCATACTCAAATGAATTATCCATCTGAATACATTTGGAAACTCTTCAATTTTACAAGTTGCTTCAGTAATATCATGCAGAAATTGAGGCTGCTTTGCCTCACCACTGTCAGTTAATTGAGTTTGCAGCAGTAGAAGAATTATCTTGGTTCTAAAAGTCAAATAATTCAGCCTCATCGGAAATGTTTGTGTTTTGTGCTCACTCCCCCTCAAACAAGATGGAAAAGAGTAGCAAGGCAGGAGGCAAAGCAAGAATGGAGTGAATTTGACAGGAGTTTGAAGAATAGAAGGCTACAGAAAGTAAATTCAAAGTGGCAACACTCAAAGATTTTCTATAAAATTATATAGAGTCGTGTACAGGAGAGAGGATGGGGAGTTTGCTACTCATCTTTATCTTTTAGTATCATTTAGCTCATCTCTGTTACTTTGCATTTCCTTTACATTCACTTCTCTACATTCCTTTCCTCTCCTCAACATTCTAAAATAGGTGTTGATAGAGTGCATGGTGAGGCAATGATTTGTTATGAAAAAGGGCATAAACCTCCAGTGGTCTTCTCATTCAGTCAGAATGGCTCAGAAAAAGCAGGTCAATTCTTTAAGGTAGCAGTTATCATCATCATTAAGTGAATTGCTGTGTTATCATTGTCTCAGCTTGTTTCAGCCTTCACCTGTGTCTCGTTTGCGCACCAGCATATTCTCTCTCTTTCCATTTTCTTCACCCCAGCAGGACATCAGCTTCTTCATGTGTGTATCAGACATGATTATGTAGCTGATGTCAGGGAAGAAAAGCGCCCAAAGTTCGCATTCTGTGCTTAAGAAAGTGCTGCACTGTTCGGCCATTGAGACGGTCTCACTGACATTACAAGTGACCCACCGGGGTTAAAAAAGCCTCGCACTCATTTGTATTATTCTGTTATTTATTCTCATTCCAAAAGATGGAATATGACCTTTTCAAACTATGTGATCAAATAAAACTAAAGCATACTTACTATGAATGATATGAAATAATAATAACAATAATTCACTGTGGTTGATGCCACAAGGGAAACAGTAAAATGTGGACTGAAGCTCCATGATAACTGATCATTGATTGCACATACACACCCCATATCTACAGTTGGTATATACATACTACATTTTGTCTCATTTCTAGCAGGTAAATATAGTAGAGTATAAAAACCTAGCAAACATGCCATACAGACTAATGTGGAGCTATAGTTCCTGCGGATGAAAATAAAAGGAGATTGCACAATTATTTGTTCAAATTTATATGAGCATGAAAATTGGTTGTCTGTACATTTCATTTCAAAATGTTTCCTCTTTTTGTATGAATGTGTTGAGACATGGCTTGGCAGAAAGATGGAGCAAATGTTTCATACTAGAACAATAATTAATCATGTTCAGAGCTCAGGTACAAAAACTTCATTGTGTTGGATTGTAGTTCTTATTTCTCTGCACAGCGGCTTCTTACAAATGTTGTGCACATTTAAAATGTTTAATCCAAGGCTGATTTTTCTTATGAGATTGTTTGTCTCTGCTGCTGTAGTTGTCTGTAGCAGAGCTGAAACAATCAGCAAATCTGTAACTATTTTGATAATTGAATAATTTTTTGCAATTTTTGAAAGAATAAAGATCTAGTCATCAATAGCCAGTCTCTTAAAATGAACATCTTTGGATTTTGGGCCTGTTGGCGTCAGACTAAACAAGCAAACTGAAGACGTTACATTGGGCTTGAAGAAACTGCAAGTGGGGTTTTTCACCACTGTCTTATATTTAATATATGCAGTAAATAATAGATTAGTGGATGATGGAAATAACTGTGTGATAATTTTTGCTCCACAACCTTCAGAGCCAAAGAGATACTGTATCATTCTCTGCAGCAACAGCAGCTCTTGTGACTAGTTAAGGTCATACTCTGCTACACTGTGACTCTGCTGGTACAGCTCATCTCGTAGTGATGTTGCCCCAGGATTCAGCCGTCTACCCTGCTTATGGTCATTCTCTGGACCAGCTGCAAAGGCTTAGCGCTGGAGTCTAGATAGCTGAAGGTCAATTTGGACTTTGTGTCTTGGTGGAGGAGAGGTGCCTGCTTGTCTGTGTTGAAGTGTGAGGGGATGTGATGAAGAGACAAAAAGAGGATGAGAATTGATTGTACTGATGAGAGCAGGGGAAGATACCAGAATTAGTGTCAGCCTAATTTTGTCTGTGTGCACACACACTTTTCTAACTCTCAAAGAGGCATGGAAGGACACACAACCTTCAGGCCTAACTAACAGAATTCACCTTGGGTTGGTTTCAAGGCATTGAGACACTGGCAGGCTTTCACAATCAGTTCAGTGCTATTACTTCTATTGGGATGATTTTAAAACCTTTTATTTTGTTTTTGGTCTGAATACAATCTCTCATATGTGAAGACTGGACTTCTTTCCTTTTGTTATCTTAAATATATTGATATTGATAGTGACATTTTTAGATTTTGGGACTATTGGTCAGAGTGAGCAAGCTCAGTTCACTTAAATCACTCTCAGACAGTGGTGGATATCTATTTATATAGCTTTTATCTGCTGTTTCTACCTGAGATACAATGGCGGTGAATTGAAATGTGCTTTTGATTCTCTTATGATCTGAATCTAAGCAGCAGTTCAGCAAACTTCTCTGTTAGGGGTTTATGTAGTTTTGCTTTTGTAGCTAGATGTTCTTCAAATATGTCAGGACAGGCTGAAACAGCAGTCATCCAAGATGAAAATTGTTCCTTTTTCTTCTCTACCTTTTAATTATCTGTCATCTCTGCAAGATACTATCTAACCTCTCAGAAATGATGAGATGTCTAGGATCTTTTTTTGAACTTAAAAAAGCTGGTCTAAAATAAAGTTAACAAAAGTTTATAAGAAAGTGACTACCAGGAATTGAGCTTCAATTTTGTTAAGAACTTTACTGTGGGGCCAAAAATGGGTCCCACAATAAAACTGTTTAACATACAGTACCATGAGTGTTGCTAGAGTTTTGCTCTCTTCTGTTTGATTTTCCTCATCTATGCACCTTGGCAGTGGGTGAAGTTGTGATAGAAGTTTTGCTTTGACGTTTTGTCAAGATACATAAAATAATATCCAGTGAAGTAACTGAGTTACATACATAAGATGGAAAAAATGATCTGCAGTAAAACATTCTACCCATGAGTTAGTGTGAAGGACCAGTGGAAAAATAGGTGATGGGTTTGGAAAAGCTTCACATGTCTGAAGCTCTACATTGAGAATTTGTATTGAGAACTAGACTAATTGAGCTTATTTTGAAGACATACAGTATTTGTAGGAAGATGATCAGACCAATTTCAGGTTTGTCCAAAACTTAATTACTATCTAAAATTCACTAGAACAAAAAATGTATCTGTTAAAGAGGATAACCACACCCTTGACCTGCCTGTCTAATTTGCAGTTGTTCCATATTTTGATAAGAGCTGAACTTTCTCAGCTGTTGAAGGCCACAACAAGTGTCTGAAAGCTTTGGAAACAGCGTGTTGGAGGGACTTTTTGTTGAGAATGTTCTTGTCAAGCTGCTCTTTCCACGGTGGAGAATGAACATTCTACTTCAAATTGGCTGATGTATTCTAGAGTGGACCATACTGTACAAACAGTACAAACAGTAATTGGAGGTGTATAAAGTACTTTAGGTTGAACCCACCAACTAACAATTGTATTTGAGGATTTACTATGAAAAATATACACCATGAGATACAGTATATAAGAAATATGTAATACCAACAGCACAACACTGTTTTTTCTGTTCTGACTGAGAAATGTGATGGGTGAAAAATATCAGTATGTGAACACAGACTTACTTCTTTTCATGTTGTCAGAGCTCATGACTTTTGACCATAGATGCTGTTACTCAGATAGTCAGTGTTGTTGCTATGGCACTGGGCTGTTTCCCGCACTGACCTACTTGCACCAAAGAAATAAAACATGTAGGGTAAGGGTCAATAATTGCATGCAACTTGTGTTTGTGTCCTCTTCAGGTTCCCATGATTCCTTCAGTTTTTACATTGATGAGGCGTCTCCAGTCGGCCCCGAGCAGCCAGAGACAGTGCAGAACTTTGTTTCTGTTTTTGGCACAGTGGCCAAGAAGCTAATGAGGAAGTGGTTAGCTACACAGACTATGAACTTCACAAGCCAACTGGAGGCTGGGATTCGCTTCTTTGACCTGCGCATCTCCACCAAGCCCCGCGACCCTGACAACGAGCTGTACTTCGCCCACGGGCTCTTCAGTGCCACGGTCAGAGCTTTGAGTTTTGATGGTTTTTGATGTGATGAATATTTAGCAATGCTTGTGGTTGCTAAGTGATGTTTGTGCATTTCTGTGTATGTAGCTGCATATTTATGCATGAGTGCAGACTGAGAGTTTAATCACACAAGGTCCTCCAGAGATTATAAGTACATAACAGTTGGTTGCATGTCTACATTTAATATCATTATGACATTAACATGGTTTAATATTAAATGATTAACATGTGTATTGTTTATATTTGTGTTTTGTAGGTCAGAGAAGGTCTAGAGCAGATCAGTACTTTCCTGTCAGCTCATGCCAGGGAGGTCGCGTTCCTGGACTTCAACCACTTCTATGGCGTACAGAACCTGCACCATGAAAAACTGGTGACCATGTTGAAAGATGTGTTTGGAGAGAAACTCTGCCCAGTTGTCTTTGCTCAGGAGGTACTGTCAAATTCAAATGCATTTAACAAGGAGTAGGATTAAAAACAATAACGTGCCTTCTAGTATTTATTGCACATGCAGATTCTGCCTCAACCTTTGTCCGCTTGAAAGGCTTTTGATAAATATTGTTTTCTCAGTCCTGCACAACGGTATTTTCTGTGTTTTTATCACTTGAGATGCAGAATAATTATTATTATTATATCATATTATATTATAACATGCCCTTTTTATTTAAGTTAAGTAGAAAAGTTTGCTTCTTTGCTCAGATTTGTCTCTCTGCTGCCTTCCTCTGTTCATTTTTCCACATTCCACTATCCTGAGTAAAGGGTGTATGTGAAGAATCTGTAAGAAAGAACACTAGTCAGCCTTAAAATTAATAAGCCCTTTACCGACTCCCACGCATCACCGTTCTAAGATCATAGATTTCTATCAGGTGCTGCTGCTGAGTGAGGATGGAGTGTAGAGAGTAAAGGAGACATGTAGGAGGAAAAGGTCAATAGTGACTAGAACTTCTCAGCGTTGTAGGGGCATCTGGGTGATGTTTAATTTTAGAGCAGACAAATGACTAGTTTTCTTTAATCAGGTATTAGATTTTGTCCATTCCCTGTTGCTGTACAAACTTATTCCACTGCAGCACTCTTCTTTGGCAGTTGTTTGTTTTAAGGGCTCAAGTAAAATAATAAGATCTCAGAGAAACTCAAAAAATGTTTTTTTTTTGTTTTGTGTGACATGGCTGCACAGCTAATGTCACAACAAAGACAGAGCTCTTTTGTATTTACTATTCAATAGGGATAGGACAATATATTGAAGTTCACTATATTACGATACAAAAACGTCACATTATGCGACATACATCATGTGGTCTCCCTACACCAGTGACTTCATATTCTTTTTGTAAATAAGATGGCCTAACAGAACATTAGTCAATGTATCTGGTTGGTCTTTACATAATCAAACCAGTGCTAGAAAAGCGGAATAAAGAGGAATATAGTAACAGTCTTCCGCAGCCAGTCATACACTGTTGTCAGTGAACTTTTAATTGTATCATGATTGAATTTAATCAAACACAAAATATCATGCACCAAATTGTTTTAAAAAGGTCACATTGTTCCTTCCATTGTTTTCAACCCTTATCACCTTTTTCTTATTTTATCCCTTCTCATCATTTCTCCCTTCATAACCTCCTGCTCCTCTGATCACACTTCTCCTTCCATCCCCAGGTGACTCTGCAGTATCTGTGGGAGAAGGAGTATCAGGTGCTGGTCTTTTACCACCACCCCATGGCCCTGGAGGTGCCCTTCCTATGGCCCGGACAGATGATGCCTGCTCCATGGGCCAACACAACTGACCCAGAGAAGTTGGTTCAGTTCCTTCAGGCTTCTGTCACTGACCGCAGGTCAGCCACTACATTCATTTCACTGTGTGCATTTAATGTTGATAGTACATGAGGTTAAATGGCACTACATGTGATGAGATTATCTTAGTGATGTTTGTATTAATTTAAATAATAGTCTATGTAGCATTCATTTCATTTTGTTACATGTCTATGCCGTACAAATGACTCATAACATCCTGTCCTGCTGGTTCATTCTGTCATGATTTTAATTTATTGTTAGAGTTCTCAGAGCTTTAACTGGCTGCAATGAAGAATATCATTTACTGTAGTTAGCTGACTATATCTTATTGCTACAACTAGTCTTTAAAAAGATTCATGCACAAAGTATTGCAATCTTTTGGTTCCGTGACACAGTAAAATTATGGCTGACACCAAAGGCTAATTAGC
>NW_018127900.1:916088-937065 GCF_001952655.1 Monopterus albus | reverse complement strand
TGTTTGTCTGTGTGTTTGATTTTTTTTTAATGCTTTTTCTTACAGACTGTGTTTTTGTTTCATTATTGGCACTTAGTTATTTATTCTAAAGTGAAGAAATGTTTGTTTTTATATGTGGCACCTCTCAGCAGCAGGGAACATGAGGTGTTTCATATATATATAAATACACATAAAAAAGAAAAGGAAAGGAAAATACAGCATAAACAAAGCGTGAATGCTTGGTCTGACTTTTGCAGGAGGAAGGGGACGTTCTTTGTCTCACAGGTGGTTCTGACACCAAAGGCCAGCACGGTGATGAAGGGTGTGGCTAGCGGACTGAGAGAGACCATCACAGAAAGGTGTGTACACCTGTTTGTGTTTACGAGACACAGAAAGGGAAAAAAAACAAGCTGTACAACACTAAGAGTTACTGCAGCACCAGTGGTGGCACACAGTAGACAGTATTATTCAACATATACAGTACACAGACATTATGGGACAAGCTCCAGAAGCTACAGAAATGACATGATTTACCCATAACAACTAAAATAAACATACAAACACATGCACATAAACAGTCGGATGTGAGTCACCGTGACATTTTATAACTAAATCCAGAGGCATGTTGGTTTCCACAGGTATCTCTAGGCATTTGACACTGACCTCATTCTAGTATGTTTTTTCAGCAGCTGTGGCAGACCAGAGGCACTGCTTCTCATTTTTCTCCTCCCTCTTTTTACCCCTTCTCTGATTTACCCATAGCTTTGTCTGTACTTCTCTTCCTCTTAATGTCACCCATTTGTTAAAAGCCTAAACAGTAAAACCATCAATTTTACTGGTATGAATTATGCATATGATAACTCCTCTATCAACTATTCTTGCCAGGCATTTGGTTACGTTGATGTAGGCAGCCTTCAAAATTCTATCCATTCGTTTTGCCATAGTCGGCCAGTGTAGGACTCAGCAGAACAAGAAGGCAAGAGTGAGGAGGAGACAACATTGTTGTTGTGCAGAAAACCTGATAAGGCATCTGCAGGAGTAATCCCACCCCCTCCCTGTGCTCAGCTCACATGAACATGTCCAGCAAGTGTTCAGAGTGTCATCCTCGCAGCTGGCATCTGACTTGCTGACATCCCATGGTGCATCACAGAGATTTTCTGCCCCAGTGTGTTAAACCAACCAAGCATGAATCATCCCTTTTTCTATCCCTTTCTGTCTTCTGTGAATTTATCTCCCCCTCATGCTTATTTCCCTAATATGTGTTTCTTTTTTCTGCGGGTCCACCCAGGGCCTTACCCGGCATGATGCAGTGGATCAGATCACAGAGACCCGGGGAGAGCGGCATCAACATTATCACAGCTGACTTTGTGGAGCTCGGAGAATTCATCAGTGCTGTCATCACCCTCAACTATCACCTGGATGAGGATGACGATGACGCTACCTGAGAGCCTGCAGGGGGTATCAGGGAGCACAGTCCCCACCGCTGCTGCCAGTGACTGGGTCTGTGCTCTCATTTTTTCTCTTTGGCATTTATTTCAGGAGGGGAGTTACACCGCTCCTTTCGCTTTATTTAGGGCTATAGTGAATCGAGAGCTCAAATGGAAAAGAAAGTTGAGAAACAAACGTTGGTGTTTAGTTGGAGAACTAAGCGAAAAAGGTTTTGTTTCCTGTTTTGGGGGCATCAAGGTGTTTTTTTTTTCAAGAGAGATGTTAGTTTTCTTTACTTCCTGTGCTGTAAAAAGAACTGCTTTTTCCACAGATCTAATGCACTGTTTCTAGGCGTACCGCTTCATCAAAGGTAGTCCCCTCAGAGCATATCAACTTTCTGCTAAATGTATTGGTAGGTCATTCTTAATATTCTAGTGACAGTGACAGCTTTTCCAGAGGTTGTTTTAAATAGGTCTGTGTAACTTAAACCACTCAAATTCTAGTCATGTGTAAGTAGCTAGCAGTCATTTATCTTGTTTGAAGAATCTGCCCAACAGAATATTTATTTATTGTTTTTCCAACAATATGCATCCTGGATCACATCACAGTAGGTGTGTCTGAAAACACCTCCAGTAGCTTGAATGCAGAGTATACTTAAAAGGTGTTATTACAATGTCTTTCTTCATTACAAAAAAACTGACATTTTCCATTTTGATGTGGAGCAGTAGTCTCAAGGCGTTTTCTCCCTCTTGACTGACCTCATCTTGCAGCCCAGAGATTGATCAGACCTGTGCAGTTTCTGTGTAGCTTGACTAATGTGTACTTAATCTTTTGTTCATCTACACTAAAAAATAATGTTCGCATTGTCAGTGCATTTAAAATTTCAAAACAAGCACTGTCTGTCGCTGCTAGGGACAGAATTACAGAAAAATCATTTGTTTAGGAGAGCAAGAAATGCAATCGATGCTACTAGTCATTTCTAATAGTTGGGAATCCAGTGTGACAAATTTATTGGATTTTGTGGTGGGTGCTGAGTCGTGATAGCCAAGTATAAAAATACAGTATATCTGGGTACTAGAGTGTGTCCACCATCTGTGATTCCTCTGCTGGATACTTGGCCCCTGTATGTGCGTCTATACTTACTGCTGTAGTGCAGTATATATGAGTCATGAGTTGTTTCACAGTATTTTGTCGTTTATAAGCTGATAAAGTTGCCTAACCCTCGGTTTTATTTCAAGAAAGAAAAGAACATCATAAATCACAGTCGGGGGTCTTGATGTGTCAACAGTCATAATAATACAATAAATGTTTAGTTAAGATATAGCTGTAGCTCTTTGGTGTCCACTTTATTAGGTGTTTCATGTAACTGAATCGCTGAATTTCTGCTATAACAATGGTGCAATACATTTAGCACGCTCATATTTTCTGTATGTTTAAGGCATTTCATTCTTTACTGTGCAATGTTAAATGGAAAAGTACATTGAAATGACACCCACAAAGACAATGGAAATAAGTTTACTGCAAGGTTTTACACATTATGCATGAAAACAGTCACAGTCTAGTCCACACAGTTCATGAACAGTGTGGCATCTTCTGCAGAGAATGTAATATGTAAAGGACATTGTTGTCTAGTGATGTAAAGCCACAAACAGGAAACTCAACTCTTAGGATTTGTGAATGTGTGTGTCTTGTGAGTAACTGTGCCATTTCTAAAAGTTTCATGTGATTGACTGAGTATCAGCTAGAAAGTCATGTTTGTGTCGTATGCTTCAGTGTGAAAATGAGTTCAAGTTTTAGAGTTCAAACAGTACTTCTTTGACTTCAGTGTGGTTTCATGTTAAAATGTTTTATATTGTGGAAAGTTTGTACATATTATAACTGCAAATATTGTACTGCCGAAAAATTGTAAATTATTTAAATTATTATGAAGTCACTGACAACAATTTCTTAACTTATACCTTAAACAAACTCTCACACTGCTTCTTGTTTTTCACATTTATTTAGTGCGTCACCTTTATGCATGAACCAAAAACTTCTACATTACATGTACTTTTTGTTTTACACCAACAGGTTTCCATGACGTTTGTGCATAACCTCTGTTATTTTCTGAATATTGTTCTTAAGAGCATGGGTGCATCTCAGCATCTCAGCAGAAAATGTTTGTACCCTTTAAGACAAATCTCTAAATTCATTTCTTTTTTAAATGTTCCACTGCTACTACCCCATACAGATTAATAATGAACACACGTAAATGAAAACACACTTGAAAGGCTTGCAAAATTGTTTTGCATTTGACCTTTGTGTCTTCCCTAGTCCAAACTGTTGTCATTGCCTCTATGTACTGGTGTGAAAACAGTCCCTTGCTATTGTAAAACTTAAAAAGCCTTCGTTCAAATGAAGGTGACTCTGTTCTAAGTGGAAAATGGTTGATCAAATAAAGCTTCTATGCCTATTAAATGACTAAATGAAGTGTCAATTCCTGACCAGTTTCTGGTTAATTGAGCGCTAATCGTTTGTTTGCTCGGTTAGTTGCTTAATTTAAAAAGTCATTATTAAAGCCGTTATAATAAAATTGTAAATGAATGCAATCAACAAATGACAGTCCTCTAAATATAAAGTACATTTGCAGCTTTTAAGCCAGCATAGCAGTATTTTATTCCCTATCTGTGCCTAGAAACATCCTAAAATCATCCAGTTTCCAGGGTGATGAGGATGGAGGTGGGTGGGCAGCAGCACCCAGGGTGACCTTGCTGGGACTGTGTTTTGTAATTCAGCATCTGCCATTCTGTGCACAGGTGTTGCTCATGAAGAGAAAGCAGAGATGGCTTAGATACTGAATGGTTCACTGTGTGCGATTTTGTGTGCATTTTACTGTAGCTTTGAGGTCTTTACCTGTTAAAATAAAAGTATTCTGACATTCTGTCATGTGACTGAGGTAATTTAAGCATGTAGCTGTTTGATAACTAATCACTGCATCAAATAATCAAGTAATCAAGTTGAATCATCAGTTCATATTTTCAATCAATTTTTAATAAAGGTTAACTGATTGAGCAAACTTGCGTATTCAGCTATTATGCACATGCACACATTATTCCCTTGAGAAGTCTAGGTACAACAGCAGCATTGTGGTGCTAACCTCATCTCGACTGTATGAGTATTAAGTGTTTTGATTGCACATCAAAATAGTCGGGAGAAGGAAAAGTCACCTTCTTTTTCATGCGAGGAATATTTGGTGTTCTACTCCTGTGGTTTTTTATTTGTTTCGTGTGGCATATTAATGGACTAATGGACTACTGATCATGAATAATGCTTTGTGAAAGGGTGAAAAGTGAAAGAAAAGGTACTAATATATGTTTTTTATTAACTGAAACAGTCGTCTGCTGAAGAAATTCTAAAATGTAAATGCAGTTCTATTATTGTATGGTTGTGTCTGTCTGTTTTTCTCTGCCACACGCACACCCAGGCAAACACTTGAGGAGGATGTAGAGGTGTAGGAGGTAGAGATGGATGATGGCATTCAGACAGTTTAAAGAGGGGCAGCAGCAAGAAACAGGTTCAGAAAAGTTTGGCGTGTGAGGAGGAGGAAGATTAATTTCACCAACCACTCCTTTGTCTAGTTATGAAGGTACATGGTGTAGGATGGCAATTTGTCTGCCATTAGAAGCTACAATACAAACTACAATATTTCAGTGAGGGAGACATAAAAAAATCAACAATTTGCCAAGAGACCTGGCATTATTATTCCTCATAAAGATGAAAGAAAATGAGGCTGAGATTAGTATTTATTAAAAGGCAACAAATATGGAGTCATTATCAGGAACAGATGAGAAACTGTGGGAATTGTAATGACTCCTTTAGTCATTCATACATGAAAACAGCAAATGGCCAAAGAGATGCAGCAAGCAACACTCACAGCAAGGAGACAGAAAGAGAGAGAATGTCATTCTGCCTGAGAGAGCCATCTGTCCGAACTGGCCACCGGTGGTTTATGACCTTATTCATCACAGATCATCGCTGCTTTGTGTTACTGTTAAACTCTGAATTACTCTAGGTATAACCTTAGTATTATTTCTCCTTTGGATTAAAATGGGCAGACCTGTTAATGACAAAGTGTATCACAGTCATTTATTTGGCCTATATGTGAGCGATTTCCAACCCTTTTGGCTTGTGATCCTTTATGTGAAACAACCTGTGATTCGCATCACAGAATTCATATTGTGGCTTAAAGGAACATATCTGAAACAGTTTCCTTTAATTTCAGATGTCTGAAGAATTAAATTTTTCAGTATTTCAAAATTTTAATTTCATATTTTAAATTTCACAATAATTCCCCACCTTGATTGACAGCTAGTAGACATGGGCATAGCATGCAACAAAGGACCACAAGCAAACCAAACAGGGATGATTGAGTTACACACAGTATACATTTTAGCCACTAGAAGACACATCACTTTAATGCCATAAACAACCTTGTTGGAATGTGGTGGATTGTTTATTCTGGAGGACAGTAAGCACATACTAAAGCTGCATATTCACTGACTGAGTCTGTCTCTGTCCAATTCTCAAAGACTGTCACTCTCTGGCAGACCAAACTTCCTGGGCAGATGGCGGTCAGAGATGGCCCTCTGAACATCATGAAACCCACAAAAGTGGCACTAATGGAAGCCTTGGTCTGGTGGCCTGTTGTCTGAGCCAAGTGGTATTCTAGCCTGAGGTGCTGGGACTTGTCTTGTTGCTATATAGTAATTGAGTCATTCAGCACTGTGTGGTAATTTCAGAAATACAGGAAGTCATTTTTTAATGAATTACCTCACCCAAATATGCACAACTTATATTTGTTTAGAATATGTATAAGGTGACACTGTGGTCAAATAAGCTTTGTTTCAGTTTTGCAAAATATTCTGTAGGTGACAGATGTTGCATGTTACATGTACATAAATGCACAATGCAATAATGAAGTACAATCTACTGCTGTGTATTGCCAGATAGAAGGCCCATATTTCAGCCCGCCATGTATGGACTCAATACAGGGTCACAAAGATTTTGGCTTGTGAAAAGGTCTTGAGCATGTGTAGAAAAGGTTTGTACTTCCCCTCCTATCTCTGTCTTCTCTGAACTGATCCCCGACCTGCTGTACCATAGTCAGTGGTGTTACCCACCGAACTATTCAGCTCCGGTACAGGAACAATGTTTGGAACTTTCACTGGCTTCTGGTATTGGTTAACGCAGCTTAGCAAAAGGGTTTATCGTGACCTGACAGAGAACTGAACCTGGTGTTAACCATCAAGCTACCCAGCTGCTAGAGGAATATGTCTTTAGAACTTTTAATGGCTTCTGCTATTGGTTAATGAGATTGCACAAGGATCTAAATCACACCCACAAAATGATATATCTTGCCCTTGACAGAGAATCGAACCCCAGCCTAGTCAGTAGTGGTAAGCACCGAGCTATCCAGCTGCTACATGAACACATATTTAGAACTTTTACTTCTGCTATTGGTTAATGAGATTGCACAAGGATCACACTCACAAAATGATTTATTATGCAGCCCTAATATCTATTTCAGTAGACTTCTTACATTGGTTACCAAGTATAAGACCAACAAATATAAGACCATTTACATTTGTGGCACAGGAGGTAGAACAAAAAGACAATGTAGAAAACATGAGAACACATATTAACACAACTCTTTATCACTCCATGCCCATCTGATGTATTTGTCATGACATTTGAGTCTATTGTTTCAAATACATCAAGATTATTTTCTTGTTTTCTCTTCCATCACTACCACAGGAGAAGTTCTGGCCACTTCACAGAGTAGAAAGAGGTCTGTGCTGCTTTTGTATGTTGTAATGAAAGAAACTGCAAAACTACGCAACAAGAAATAATGTGGTAGAACTGGGGTCCAACCACCTGACCCTGTCATGTATGTCAATGAGTATGAACAAGTTGAACAAGTATGAATGTAGCCAGGTAATCAACATGAAGACTCACATGACAGGGACAACCCTGGCTCCTGCTGACTCCAGGAACTTCACATAGGAGGCAGCGACGTTTGAGCTTGTGTTTTCAAATGTTCACAATTTTAAGCTTCAGCTTTTGGTTTGGAACCATAAAATGTTTTCTCATTTCCAAAACATAACTGCCAGGGTAGCAAAAGTAGCCTTTTCTGTCTTGTGCAACTCATTTCAAATTGAGCTGTACATTAATTTGTCATACTAAATTTGTAGGCCGAACAAAATTGTCTCTTGCTTATTTCTAGAATGATAGGTAGCAGTGATCAATGCTCACAAATGAGGCCTCGCCTGTCCTACAATTGCTAAAAACCACTTCTTCTGACACACTCAGCTATATTCCCTCTTGAGCTGCCAGTATGTGATGGATCTGCACAGAATAGCCCCCTATCTGCCTGTGACAGCAAATATATATCCATAATTAGACAGAGATGTGGGTTTCACATACACATATAGTATGGGAACACCTTCTCATTAAATGGAGAATTTCAGGTTTGACTGCAAGAGATGCAGAAGAGTGACAAATGAAAGGAAAACCCTGAATAAATGATTGACTAATGCAGATGCTGGCATGGTTTGGATCCACTTGTGCCCTTAGAGGTAGCAGGCACTGCACTGAGTGATCACCTTTATCCTATGATGAATCTGTTCTATCCAGTCCTAGGAGTAATCTCTTCAGGATGGCAATGCCCCCATCCATAGATCATGAGGGGTCACTGAATGGTTTAATGGGTAATAAAATCATGTGAATTATATGTTATGGCCTTCACAGTCACCACAACTCAATCCAGTTGAACACCCGTGGGAGATTGTGTTAGACAGTGTCTCCACCACCATAGTCAAAACACCAAATGAGGGAATATTTTTTGGAAGAATAGTGCTGACAGGGAATATTTTTTGGAAGAATAGTGCTCACCCCTTCAGTAAAGTTCAGAGACTTGTAGAATCAATGCCGAGGTGCACTGAAGCTGTTCTGGTGTCATGCGATAGCCTAACACCTTACTAAGACACTTTATGTTGGGTTTTCCTTTCATTTGCCACCTCTCTGTATCTCCTTGCAGATACACAGATGACTGTCACGGACTTCATTATCCAGCATCTCTTTTGCCTTTAATAATGCCCCAATAGATCATTTGCTATAAACCAGAGGGCACTGTGGCAGTTTTCTTCAAAAGTCTTGTAAACTATTGTGTATATCAAGGAATTTGCTCAGCCTTGAACTACATTTTGGTCACGAAGAGGAAATGGTTCTCATATCTCTATTGCCCTCCAGTGTTTCCTACACTAAATCACATCTCGGTATTTTGCTTTCATTTTGTGACATTGTTAGTGTTCGTTCATATCCACTTTCACGTGCAGCAAATTCTTTGCTGAACAAGTAAAAAAAATGACAGTAGTCATTTACACAAAACAAATAGTTTTTACTTTTACTATGTGTTACTGAAAAAGAATTGTGACACTGAAGCAGCCAGTGGACTTGAGCCATGATTAATTTGATGTGCTTCTCCTACTGTGGTTCAACACATTGTCTTCCATGGAAAAAGGTCTATTACTGTAGATGTTTCACAGGGTCTTCGTATCATGCATAATATCTTACTTCATTTCTGGCGCATCTAAATGGAACACAGCACTAATTAGAGCTGCTAGTTTCACCTCTACAACAGCTGAGAATGTCTGCTGTGAGAACAGGCTATCAGACAGTCAGAAGAAGCAGACAGAGATCCTCACTCCAAGAGGAATCATTGCTTTTACTTTCAGAATGATCCTCTGGAGGAAGGGGGTTTTGTCAGGAATTTCCACCTAAATATTTTCTTTCCTCTTGTCCAAACAGACACACATGCATGCACAGAAGCATGCCTGTACATTTATTTTCATTCTTTGTGGGGACTTTACATCAACTTATATTCATGTCTTGGAGACTTATCTTAACCTTAACTTCAGCTTAACCTCAAACCAAGTCATCACCCTAAAATTTAATGAGTTATGTTCATCTGATTTACTGCATCTGGTTCCCACAAGAAAGGTCAACTCTCCACAATGTGAGTGTGTGAACAGGTTTTGGCCCCTGTAAAGTGATTAATACCAGACGCACACACAAACACACACAGAAAAACAACTTTTCCCTCATGAAACCCGATAAGCTTCATGGGATGTCGTTCCAAGAGTCTGACTCACTAACTAAGCCTCTCCAGACTGTTTGCTGCTCTTCGCTCACCATGAAGGCAAGTACATTTTATAATCAGTATCAGGGAGATCACACAAAAAAACCTATGCAGCACTTTACAATAAAGGTCAGATTTAGTGAGAATATTTTAACTTTTTATTTAATTTGTGTGTCAGTTACAGCATGTGTTTTTATTATAGTTCACTCATCTTGTTTCTTTCCTCTATCCTCTCTCTTTTTCTCTCCTTGTGTCTGCTCTTCTTTACTTCTTCAGAACATTACGCAACTCTTTTTAGCACTCCTGCCATGGTTGCTATTCCTGTTTACTCCCAAAGGGTAAATCTGTGTTTGCTTTACTGTTTCAACATTGAAGGCATAATAACGTATAAAAATATGCAATTATTGTTTTCATTTATTGAAATATTTGATGTACATGGAATTTCTAAGGTTTTGTGACCAGAGAGTTCATTGCATGTGGGGGCCTTTTGGTGACTGGACAGAGTGTGATGGTTGCACCAAACTGCAGGTTAAGAGGATTTTTTTTTTCATCAAAACATTTTAGTTGACTTGTTTCTCATTTATGAAATCTTGGCTGAAATGAAACCAGCTGTAGCACTGACAAGGTCATTTAATTTAGATAATAGTTTACTTACATAGATAAAATGTAATACTTTTTAAAGAGATGATAAATTATATACCAGCAAAACTGCTTAAGATTCTGTTTATTTAAAAAAAAATGAAGCTATTTCTAAAGTTTAGTACAACTAGTTTTACAGTATATTTCTTTGTCACATTGCGGTATGTTACAGACAAGAAGCCGAGCCATGGCTGTCTATGCTCAGTTTGGAGGCAACCCCTGCTATGGAGAGCGAACGGAGACGAGGTCCTGTAAAACCACAAAAGGCTGCCCTATAGACGATGGATGTGGACGCAGGTTTCGCTGTCGTTCAGGTTAGAGATAAACCTGTGTTCACACCTGTAATTGTAATGAATTTAATTATCAGTCACTGAGCTGTCTGTTTTTTGATTCTCAGGCCAGTGTATTAGCCAGACCCTGGTGTGTAACGGAGATCAGGACTGTGAGGAAGATGGACACGACGAACGTCTCTGTGATGCTCAAAAACACATTGTATGTCAAGAATCAGTTCTCCCACCTAACACTGACCTCCTAGGACTTGGGTAAGTGAAAAATCTTGACATAGCTCTATTTGTATTTGTGTACCCATGCATATATGCATGAGCACATAACTTCTGCTTACTATTAGGATCCTTTTATTGCTTCTGTAGGTTTGATGTGGTTACAGGAAAATGGAGGGGCAGTGTCATCAACACAAAGAGCTTTGGGGGCCAGTGCCGTGTTATCTACAGTGGGGTCCACAACGCTCGCTACCGACTGCCTCTTAGTACCATCCAGTACAGTTTTATGGTTGGTCACTCTGGAAACAAATAATATTAATATTGATATTAATCATGTAAATACTGGAAATTTAGCAATTACTCTACATTACCATTAGTGGCTACCTTTAAAGACAGTGTTTTTTTTTTTTTTTTGCATATTTATTAAATTTTATTAACAGTTCATTTAGAGCTAATTTTGTGACTTACCAGACAATGTTGAACCTTTGTTTACAGGTTACAGCTCAGAATGACTTCAGTGATGAAATGTACACCAGTAAATGGCACTACGCTAAGGACACGGTCAAAAGAGAGACAGTGTCTGGGACAACAACAGGATATAACAACTATGACTTTCATGAGACAACTGACAAGACTCAGGTCTGTAGGAACCTGATATTTTGTTACTGCATCTTTAACAACTAGCACCAGCCCTTAATGACAAGGCTCCATCGTATCTTAAAGACCTCGTAGAGCCTTATCATCCTAACAGAGCACTTCGCTCTCACAGTGCAGGTTTACTTGTGGTTCCTAGAATCCACAGAAGCAGAATGGGAGGCAGAGCCTTTAGCTACCAAGCTCCTCTCCTATGGAACCAACTCCCAGTCTCAGTTCGGGAGGCGGACACCCTCTCTACCTTTAAGATTAGACTTAAGACGTTCCTTTTTGATAAAGCTTATGGTTAGGGCTGGATCAGGTGACCCTGAGCCCTCCCTTAGTTATGCTGCTATAGGCCTAGGCTGCTGGGGGGCCCCATGATCCCTATGTAATAATATTGATAACAGTAAGGTCTAGACCTTACTTTGTAAAGTGTCCTGAGATGACTATACAAATAAAATTTGATTTGATTTGATTTTGATTTTGAAAAAGAAAATAAACTTACCTAATGATTTTTTTTTTTCTCCTTACAGACATACAAGCTTTTGGTCTTAAAGAATGACATAGAGGTAGCTCAGTTCCAGAGTAACTCTCCTCAATACCTCCCAATATCTGAGGAGCTGTGGAAGGCACTGGACAAGCTCCCATCTGTGTACGACTACTCCGCCTACAGGAAGGTTTTGGAGAGGTTTGGAACACACTACCTGTCTGAGGGAAGTCTGGGAGGGTTTTTAAAAATCATCAGTTGGATTGATGAAGAAACTGAAAAATGGATGGGTAAGAAAATCAAATATCATTAGCAGCTAAAGTCAGTCAAAATCACTTACTTTTAAATGTAGTATCAAATCATTTTTGACATGTCTACGAATTGTCAAACACTGGATTTAAATGTTCAGAATGTCAATGAAACTGTAGTTGCTAAACCGTTCATAAAGCGCTGCCTCACTAACTTTAGTTTTTCCCTTTGGCTTTCTCAAGTCACTGTAACTCATCATTATCAAGAATGTGAAAGGACCAAACGCTGGATTCTTTTTTTCCCCCTCACCATTGTGAACTGCAAGAGTGGTCATCATCAACACACATCATCCGGAAGTACAATTTGATGTTCATTGTATACATACTACTACATACTAGAATGTATAAAAGCACTAGAAATCGCTGTAGCTTTGTCCCTAATCAATTCTTGGAACGTTTTTAAAAAGGTAATGCCCGGACCAATCAGGTGAAAAAAGTGGATGTGGAGGGAGGAGACATCCAACACATTGCAGCAGTGAAGACCATGCAGCTCAATAATCCTGAAAAGAACTGGGAAATATATTCAAACTGGGCTGAGTCTATTAGATCATTTCCTAAGGTCACAAAACAAAAGGTACTTTATGTGCATTTTGGTTTGTCATCTTATCAAATAATACAACGATACATATAATACAAAAATATAATCTCTCTTCAGTGTGACTCTTAACACAACTCTTGTTTTGGCAGCTCCGGCCACTGTGGGAGCTGGTGAAGGAGGTTCAGTGTGCTGGGGTGAAGAAGCTCTACCTTCGCAGAGCCATAGAGCAGTATGTGGCCGAGAGCCACCCTTGCCACTGCCGGCCCTGCAGCAACAATGGCATGGCTGTTATGGACGGATATGAATGCAAATGCATCTGTAAGCCTGGCACATCTGGACTGGCCTGTGAGCAGGGAACTGATCCAGAGGGTCAGCAGGGTTGGTGTCACCTTTCACATAGGTTCTCTACTACTGCAGTCAGTATTTGGCATTTTGGGAAACATTCTTATTTGCTTTTCTCCTGTGTAGGTCTACATGTTTATTTTATTAAACTTTGTGAGCATTTATATGAAACGATAAATTGTCTTAATGAAATCCCCCTAAGTTACTTGTCTGTGTGGTGGGTGTGTGTTCTAATAGTGGCATATGATGTTTTGTTTTTAATAGGCTTAACAGTACAGTGATTCACTCTTTGTTGAATAATATCACACAGACTGTGATATTGTTCTCACTTTCTCTCTCTCATTTATTCCTCTAATCTAAGGTGTGATCCATGGTAGATGGTCCTGCTGGTCTGCCTGGTCATCATGTTCTAGGGGTCAGAGCTCACGACACCGTTCCTGCTCTAATCCCTCTCCTCAGAATGGAGGACAGCCCTGTATAGGAGAAACCACCGAGACATCTGACTGTGAAGACCAAGAGCTGCAATACTTAAGGCGTGAATTTGAAACTTTTTTATAACAAGCACAGCTAGTCAATTCAGTGCAGTTCCACTAAGAGTAGGTTTCACACTGAAGTTGATCATACAACATCCTATTTTTTAACTTTTCCTCTACAGAACCATGGAGCCTCAGTGCTTTGACTACACTCTCCCAGCAAGTCAGAAATGTGCAACTCCACCTTCTCTAATCAATGGCTACATCCTGGTAAAGATTCATCCAAATGTATTCACACTGAGAACTTTAAAATTATATATTGCATAATGAGGGAGGTGTTCCGGGCATGTCCTACCGGGAGGAGGCCCAGGACATGCTGGAGGGACTATGTCTCTCGGCTGGCCTGGGAACGCCTTGGCATTCCCCCGGATGAGCTGGAGGAAGTGTCTGGAGAGAGGGAAGTCTGGGCATCTTTGCTTAGACTGCTGCCCCCGCAACCCGGTTCCGGATAAGCGGAGGAAAATGAATGAATGAATGAATAATGAGGGTTCTAAACATGGGCTATGAAATTGTTTGTTTCCTTTAAGGTGAAATGGGCCTTTATTATTTATATGTCAGTCATTTTATTTTTGTCCCTTTTCAAGGGTTTTGTACAAAGGGCAGAACTGAAAACTGAAACCTAATCTTTTTTTTTTTTTTACCACATGCTTCACAGGACCCTAAGGACATTTACCTTGTGGGCAATAAGGTTGAATACACGTGCACTGAAGGTTTTCATCTTGTTGGTCACACCACTCTGGAATGCACTGCTGATCAAACCTGGTCTGCCAACCCTGGACTGTGCACAGGTGAATGCCTATGATTAAACACTTACAATCATAAAGAATTGCAGAGTGACTTTGGTAAAGTCCAACTTTTTTTTTTTTTTTTTTTATCCCAGCCTCAGAGTGCAAAATTGGATCCCTCACTGATGACATCATAGCCTCTCCTTTAAAGCAGGCTTATGGGATAGGAGAGTCTGTTGGCCTCTCTTGTCCAGAGGGTAGATGGCTGTTAGGAGAAGCAACGATTATATGTGACCCCAGTTTGAATTTTTCACCAGACCCAGCAAATATCAAATGCAGCCCAGGTACTACAAATGTTACTTCAAGGTTCATATAAATAGTCTCATTGATCATTTTGGACTGTTGTGGTACAAGATTTTTCACTGAAGTAAACTATACTATTTATTCTGATGCTTTGTTGTTTCAAATATATTTTATAACTGCATGCAGTTAGTCAGTTACTGTAGCAGTATGGAAGAATGATATGTGTGTATCTCACAGTCCAAACACCACAACAACCCACCGTTCCCTCGGTGCAATGTAAACCATGGGAGAAGTCTGCCAGAGGAACATGTGTTTGCAAAATGCCTTTTGAGTGCAGGTATGTTTACGCTACTAATCTTCAATTTAGTGACGTGACTTTTTGAAATTTATACAGATTTGACTGATTTTCTTGTTCTTGTGCTGATAATTTGTGTGTGTGTGTGTCCAGTTCATCACTGGAGTTGTGTGCCACTAATCCTAGGAGTGGAAAATCAGTCCTTCTGAATGTGTGCAAAATGCACACACTGCAGTGCATGGGAAAGAGCCAGGCGATAGCTGAGGACAGCACCTGCAAGTGGCCACAGCGCAAAACAACAGGTTGCACCGACTGCCACATGTGGGAGACCTGTGATGGTAGGGACACTCATGGTTCAAATAAGTGGATACAAAAAATAATTATGCACTGTATTTGCGGTTTGTAGTCATTCACCTCGCTCGTCTTCATGCCATTCTTACAGATCAAACTATCACATGTCGCTGTAAGGACTCAGCAGATTGCTCCACTCCAGGAGTAAATGTGTGTGTCCAATTTGGGGAGAATGGAACCACACATACCATGAGCGAGTGTGAAGCCGGACTAAAGCGATGTCAAGGAGAAAAGGTGTCAGTTGTCAGCATCTTGCCTTGCACTTCCTAAGGATCCAGGAGGAGGGCTGACCTTATGACTTCACATCTTCACTTTCCATTATACATTAATCCTCTCTTAAATATTCCATAGTGGTGCCACTACTTAGCACACTGTAAAGGCGTATTTTTTGCATGTATAAAAACATAACATTGTATGTAACTTTGATAAGACCAGGATTAAAGAGCGGAACACTAGTGAGGTTTAATTTCTCTTCATTATTACAATTTTTGGTTCAAATAACTGGGTGCAAACAATCCATATTTATATGCAAAATACAGTATGTCCCAACAAAATAATTACAAGTAAAGAAAAGACACAGAATACTATAGATTGTGTTGCTGTTGCCTTTCCAGGGCACCTTGATTCCTGAAAATGTTATTTTGGGTTGCCTGTACAATAGAATGCAAAAAGTAGGCCTTGGTTTTGAGGAAAAGAGTTTTATATATGTCCCTCAAGATCATGTTTAAAAATTTGTGTTTTAGACTAAGATGGTCTATTTCAAAAGATGTCCTCTGCTTACTAAATCAGACATGGCTCAGCCTGCCAAGCAAACCCCTGCTGACAGTCTACTCACGCCTCAGGCTTGCTGCACTCTTGTGGTGGTTGTGTTTGTGTGTGTCGGTGTGTGGGTGTGTGGGTGTGTAACCCTGCCTGTGAAATCGTGTGAAGACACCAGCTACTGCATGTCTCCCCTTCACACCAAAATGCATATTGTTGGCAGATGTGCATCCCTCAGCTCAATCATGTTGCCCATAATGGCTGGTGAGTGAGAGGAAGGTGTTAGAAATTCTCAGACGCTATCACACATCGCTGGTATTCTTAAAGCAATGATATACACACAAACTGACATAGAGAGGTTTGTTGTCTGAGAGACGTACAGACACAGAATCTTCAGACACATACAGTACAGGCAGGCATGAACTGTAAACCTCATTAATGCCAAGGAAATTTAAAAAGTATATCAAACATAATAGAAAGGAGAAACAATATTGTGCTTGTCCACCAAATACTGCAAAAATTGTTTTATTGCACCTTTTATTACACCATAGAATTTCCAAGTGTCTGGAACTCTACAGGAGGGATAAACACTATTTTTTCAAAAACTGTTTCCTCATTTGGTGTTTTGATAATGGTGGTGAAAAGTCCTGTCTGACACAATGATCCAAAATATCCAATAGCTGTCTAATAGTTTAAATTTGTCTAAATGAATCTAGAGCTTGAATGTATAGAGTTTTATATATTTTATTCACTCATCAAAAGTTGGCAGCCAGATGTATACTGTCCAAGGTCTAGTGGTTTAATCTTTCTTGTTCTCTTGCCATTTCACTACAGATGCCAAACACCATAGTAGTTTGTCTCCCCCTGGTGGTCATTTTAGAAGTTTACATGTAAGCACATCCATCCATTATCTATACCGCTTATATTAACGAGGGCCACAGGGGGGCTGGAATCACTCCCACCTGGCATTGGGCGAGAGGTGGGGTTACACCCTGGACAGGTCGCAGGTCTATCACAGGGCTGACATTTAGAGACAGACAACCTCACACACCCACATTCACTCCTACATGCCAATCAACCTAAGCTGCATATCTTGAGAACATGCAAACTCCACACAGAAAGACACTGGGTCGGCTGAGACTCAAACCTGGAACCTTCTTGCTGTGAGGCAACAGCGCTAATCACTTCACCACCATGCCACCCATGTAAGAAAATCTCAGACATAGTTTCAATAACAAAAGTTTTATTAACAATGTAAAATGACTATATCAGCTTTGACTAGTGTTTCTTTACTGTGTCCTAAACACTGATCGTTATGTTTAATAAGCACGACCCGAGCTGCCTGCCCACTGTCTGCACTGATTGCCTGAGACAGAGGGAGACCCTCCCTGCTAACACCAACCAACATTCTTTGCTAACAAACTCCATCTTTGAAAATAATTCAGAGAGCATTGCGTAGAGTATGCCTATATACATGTCTAATGTCTCAATTTAATGATAGATATTTTGTGCAAAGGAGAGATCTGTTTGAGTATTGTGTGATATATTTCATTTTGAAGCTGAGAAGTTAAAGTTGGGTTCAGATTCGTGGTTTATGGAAGACTAAATTAAGTATATTAAGAACTAAAAACAGCAAGAAACTAAACAGAGACTGTAATACACAGGAAACCTACAGGCCTGCTTCCTTAAACCTGCTATGTCACCTTTGACAGACAAAAATATAACTCTGTCTTTGTAAGTACCATTCTCAAATATTCAGATGGTGTCTGTTCATAAGTTATCACATTAATTCAGACAAAAACAGACAATTAAATTCCCTTTTTAAAATATGAATCCTCATTTCATTCACTCAGGCTTATGGAAGTAGCTGAATATTGACAATATTTCAAATGACCTCTCATTCTTTTTTTACTTTGGATAGGCAGATATCTGATTCCACTTACCAATAAAGGGAACATCTGCTGCAAAATATCTTAAAATATATGTTCATGACTTCTGTTTTCATTACATTGCAGTTACAATTCTTCTTTGTATTACAAAATAAAATTATAAAATGGGCAGCCTCTAAAAAAAAAAGAGAAAGAGACAATTCATTTGAAAATGGCAGTAATAGATTGGTGGGAGACACAAGTGGTGAGGGACAGTGGGTAATGGTGTCTTTGTTGCTGCCTCCTACCCACAAAGGTGGGGCCTTTAGCTGGTTACCAGGCAACAGAGTCCAAAGAACCGCCTCTTCCTCTGTCGGACCAGTGGGTAGGGAGTCAGGTTCAGCAAACTGCTGTCATCTGGGCACAGGAACACACAAACAACAGTGCCAAGTCAGACAGTTTTGCTAGTTTTAGCTATGAGAGTGTTTTTCAGGCCACAGCCCACTCCTTATCCTAATGAGTCTGCTATACTGTATATATTTTTTGACTGTAAGAGATTTTGAAAGTGTCACTGCTCTGTGGGGTTGAGACTATGTGTAAAGAGGGTGAAGCTAAAGTGTTTGGTTTCTGTTTCACCTTGGTTCTTCAGTGGTAATGGCATTGTCTCCCTGAGTTTACTGAGAAGGTTCTTCATCTCTCTCATATCCCTGCAAAAACACAAGCAGGGTCATTTGTGTAGTGTTCCTGTAGTGTCTGTCATGTCGTATATCTCCCCAACACTTGCATACAACCACATCCCCTCATTCAGAGCCACAACAAATTCTTACATGATATATTTTTTACATCGTCATTTAAAATATTCTGTATTTTGCAAAATAACATGTATTCATGTTAAATTTCAGCATCTAATACAATATATGCTCATGGCTACTAGATGCCACCTCAGTACATGAAGTATTTCCAGGCAGTGTGCAAGTATGAAACTAGGTGCAACATTCCAAATAAGAACTAGAAACTATAAAATTTTAATATTTGATTTTGTAATTTTATAAAAGTAGCAAATAATTATAACTTTACATTTTTGCCTGCTCTGCCAAGTGAATAATTTAGGCTGGCATAACTCAATGGAAATTTGACTGTTGTACAATTAAATAAAATATTAACTAAATATCTGTGAAGCTTAAAAGAATAATGTAAATATCAGAATCAAAGTTATAGAGTAAAATGTTAATGCATTTTTGATCTTTACAGACAAAAACTGGGGGGAAAGATATTACTTTGCGTGGTTCCTAACTCATGCTTTGACTAACAAAGATAAGCATGTACAAATGTTTACATCATATTAAACACATTTTGTCTACCTACCTTTCTATGTTTTCTATATCACTGGCCACCAGCCAGCACAGCTGAGGGCAGTCAATCGGGGAGGAAGAGGTGTCCTCCAGGATAGGGATGTCTGAGCTCTCCTCTGCCTTACTGTCAATACCAGGAGGGCCACAGGAATCCTTACCTAAAGCACACAGAGAGCAGCTGGCCTTCAGTATGTGTAACCATTACATGCATTTAAACATAAGGGAAAGGAGGAGGAAAATAAAAAAAGACCACATGATCAATGGAAAATCATTTAAAAAAGTATTAGGTACTGGTTTATATACAATTGCATATTGTTTGTTGATCGGGTTGCTGATTATAGGAATGATAGTGAAGTCTTTATATGATAATCTGGATTTAAAAAGTATAACAGAAAGCTGTCGATGACTAATTACATCTGTGCACACATTTTTGAATCTGCTAAAATGTTATCATAATCATCTGACAGGTTTTCTTGGCTGTTTCCTTTAAATGAACTAAAACATTAAAAAGAAAAACAAAACATGCTGCTTGATAACAGTATGCTGACAACTCATAAAAGTGAGTGTAAAGCTATAATTGTCATTTGTGTACTAACCTTTCCTGTGGAGTTGCAGCGAGCCCAGCAAGCACACAGACTTGAGCATCTCAGTGATGTACATCTCCAGACAACACTGCAGCTGGATGAAGAGCCTACAGATCTCAGGGTGGATCTCCCCATCCTCTGGCCTAAAATGGGACATAGCAGGAACACAGTGAGAGGATAATGGACGTACATTAACATGTCCTCTCTCCTTATCCACAGGTATGTTAATAAAAGTGACTTCTTTTTTTTTAAACTCAAATGCGGTTCTAACTCACTCTAGAGTGAAGTGAAGGTATTGTGAACATGCTGTGCTTATTTTAAGTACTTGTTGTTAGTTAAAGAGTGTTTTGGTGCTGCTGAATTAGTGCTGTTTTTACCGCGAATTCACCGTTGTTCAGTAGTGGATGGTTCAGTATGTAAGTGTGTATTGAAGCATTTGTCGGGCATTGTAATGGTCTAAAGTGCTTTGTGACATGTACGAATATTCAAGTTGTCTTGGGTTGATGTAGGGAGTCAGTTTCAGGTTCGGGGTGCATGCCATGCTAGTGTTCATGTAGATGTTTTACCCGCCATTTGGCGGCGATGTTTGTTTGATGTGGCTGGCCGCTGTGTGTGCGTGTGTGTAGAGATAGGAAGAGAGGGGGGAGATATGCCATGGATTAGAGTGTTAGGATTGAGTGTATTGATGTGGGTTTGTATCGTTTTGATGTGTTTAATTATTGTGTTTTGCCAATTATGTATTATATTTTTGCACTTTATGAATTTAGTTATTCATCTCATTGTGGTTTTTGGATTAATTAGTATTTATTTCAGTTATGGTTTCTGTATTATTTCCTGTATGTTGTGAGATTGTCATGATTATGTTTCAGAATTAAACAAGCTATGGCCTGGTTAACATGTCCTCTCTCCTTATCCACAGCCATAGTTGAACACCCACATTTAGGCAACACAGTACCACGTTGATTGTGTGCCACTTGCTACTGCCCAGCTTCCCCTAGGGCTGGCGCCGGTAACAATTGGGGGCTCGTCCAGGATACAGTGAGAGCAACTGCCTGGTGAAGAGTGCAGAGACAGCGTTCGAGGTGGCCCGCACTTCAAGGAAGGCTTAAACCAAGTGTGTCATCCCGAGAGTGTCTACCACTGTTGAAACGTCATAATGGCCACTAATGCACCA
>NW_018127900.1:910482-911027 GCF_001952655.1 Monopterus albus | reverse complement strand
GCTGAGCCAGAGTCTGAACAGTCGGATGGGGAAGAAGGATACACATATCGCTGGCACCGTGTACCTGTGCATCAACGGAGAGCTGGACCTCAGCCTCAATCACACCAGGAACTCAGAGCCACAGCCCCTGACTTTCAGCCTGTAAGACAAAGTATTCAATCACCTACAGTGCAGGAGCATTGTGCCCCACCTGGAGTTGCAGGACAATGCACAAGGGTATCAGTTCCAGTAGCTGTACCTGATTCAGCACCAAGGACAGAGCCAGCTGTCACAACACCAGTTACAGAGACACCGGAGCCTGACACAAATAATGTTAGTAACAGTGATCCTATTGAGACTCTTGATTCCACTGACAATGTGATTCCAAATGATCAAGTGTGTGACAATGGTTCTGACACAAACACACAAGAAGAGGAAACCCCAACAGTGCGAAGGTCAACGAGAACTGTGAGACCACGGGAAGTGTTTACATATGATCAGTTTGGACAACCCTCTTACCGACCATGAAGGCCTGGGGTAAACATGATGTTTGCCTATGTCCCTTA
>NW_018127900.1:897810-909789 GCF_001952655.1 Monopterus albus | reverse complement strand
AAACACTACATTTTAAGTTTTACATTTAAACAGACACCCCCTATATTTTTTTGTTGTATCGCTGTCTTTCATGAAGTTTGTGTACACTATACACCTCCGGACCGATAGATGGTGCTGTGGCGCAACTGTGGAGACGGGAGAGATTAAGTGCAGGCACGGGCTCAGAATTAAACAAGCTATGGCCTGGTTAACATGTCCTCTCTCCTTATCCACAGCCATAGTTGAACACCCACATTTAGGCAACACAGTACCACGTTGATTGTGTGCCACTTGCTACTGCCCAGCTTCCCCTAGGGCTGGCGCCGGTAACAATTGGGGGCTCGTCCGGGATACAGTGAGAGCAACTGCCTGGTGAAGAGTGCAGAGACAGCGTTCGAGGTGGCCCGCACTTCAAGGAAGGCTTAAACCAAGTGGGTCATCCCGAGAGTGTCTACCACCGTTGAAACGTCATAATGGCCACTAATGCACCAAGGCGGACACTGATTGTCAAGATCCAGAGACAACTTTCAAGTCTGAGCACAAGTCAGCTACAGGTCGTAGTCCGCTCTATTGATGATGGCAACGTAACAAGCATTGAAGAGCTGAGCGACACTGACTTGTATGAGTTGATTGTTGACTACTTGAGAAGTGAGAAGTTACAGTCCTTGGAGGATGAAGGCATGTCCCAATTACTCCTCCTAGATGACCTGATCACAGATCTACAGCGGCCTATGGATGCCACTGCGACTGGAGTAGAGGAACAGGCCAATATCCACAGCCATAGTTGAACACCCACTTTTAGGCAACACAGTACTACGTTGATTGTGTGCCACTTGCTACTGCCCAGCTTCTCCTAGGGCTGGCGCCGGTAACACATGCAGTGACATAAAAGAGGCAAGACACTGTCCCAGTCAGAGTAACTATGACAAAAGTAAAATACTAAGCAATAGTATAAATAGCAAAATAAAAAGTAAAAAAGAAGTCAAATTCAATAAACCTAAGTATTTCTTAAGTATTAAACCACAGACCATAAAAGAATTACTTGATCTTGTCTGATCCAGAAAAGTTATTGTGGCTTGAGTTGCCAAAGCGTCAGTGCAGAATATAATCACTTATACTGTAGGATAGTGAAAACAGCAGCTGACATGAAATGTTCATGGAAGATTTTCCATTTTCAGCATACACCTTTTATACTGTCACACCACTCACACCTAACCACCAATGTTACTAACATGCTTTTATTATGAAATACTGACAATTTTGCCTGTTTTGCTTTATTATATTACTTTAATATAATCAATGGCCTGGAGAGTAACTATAAAACCTTACTGTAATATCAAAATACTAATGTCAGAAGGGGTTATAAACTTGCAAAAAGTTAGCAAAGATTACCAAACTAAACCTTTTGGATGACATAAAAGAACAGCAGTACTTTCACAAACATATAAATCTAGTGCACAAGACGAAACTACAGCAGGTGATATTTAATGGGTGTGATATCACATGGGGAAAAAGACAGCGACGAAAGGCGTGAAACTTGCACCTGGTACAAACATTCCTCACACAAATCATGCTGTTGCATTCTCCTCTTCCAACAGCAAGCTTCTCCTTCAGTGCTGCCTTCTACAGTACTGTTGCACAGCTGTCATCAATGCCATCCTGCTTATCAGCTTTCCTCTAGCACACTGGAGAGGCCCCGCATCACTCAAACCATTCAGACACACTGGCTTTATTTGATTGAAGAGGAATGAGCTGTGCTGTCTAATTCAAGCTCTATGTCTCTGGTAGTGACAACAGACACTGAAATGTCCTGGAGAGCTTTTAGAGAAGGATGTTTAGAGTATGCACTGATGATGATTATGACAATATTTCCGATGGTGTTATCAGTGGGAACTTGAAGTTTTATGGTTGCTGTATGATTCATGCCTATACATGAGAGGAAATGTGCAGTAGACATGTTTACTGGCTAACTCTATGAGGCTGTCACACATATGGTTCAAAGTCTTCATACAGTAAATGAAGACATTTATAATGCATGCAACATACACTGAATGATGTGCACTCCTGAACCACTGTAAAAATATAGTAAGTGGATTAATTACGGAGCCATGAAATGGGAGCAGACCACAGCCTAAAGCATTGTAAACTCATTCTTATGAAAAATATTAAGATGAAACACTTTTCCAATAAGGAGGCATATGGTCTAGAGTAAACCTGATGCTGTTATTGTTACAGTTGTGCCTGCTTTGGCAAGGAGCTGGCACTGCAGACATCCACCAAATCTCTCTCACCACTGGCTTCAGTCTGTCTGATTGTTATTGAAGTAAGTTTGAGGGTATCAAATCAGCTGGCCTCTTAGCCTCACTAAGGACCTTCAAATCCCAAGCCTCACTTTGCCCTTCTTCCACTGGCACCAATGTAGAGGAGACGGTGCACTCGCTGGAGAGTCCACGCCAAACAAACAAACATGTCAGGCTTCTATTAGAGCTGTTTTCTGTTTATCTCTAATCCAAAGCTTTTATCATAAATAAACTACCTGTAATGTAGTTTGACATGAACGTTTTGCATTGACTGCTCAACTGTGGAATCTTTTGTTTTTAATGAAAGACAAATCCAACAAAGTGGGTTCTTAAAATCACTGTGCATTGTCATATCCACTGTTAGTCAACTCCTCACATGACCATAACAGAGACACAGATAAACCACAAAATACACACTGAGAGCCACTAGCACAATACATTTAAAGCAACAATGCAAAAGTCACTGCCCCCACACTATTGATATTATTATCTCAGATATTTATCCTAGGAAACGTTTCACTTCCATTCCACTTTATGCATTAACAGCTAAAGTGGCCTATCCCACTAGCAATTAGAGATGTCCTGGTTTTTAAAAGCTGATCTCTTGCTTTGTTTTTCCCAAACTGTTGCCCCACCTTCAAACTATTTTAACACTATTTTCACACTAATGGAGAAAACACCTGAAATAACTTGTATGAAGTGTAGAGGATCGGACTTAAGTAGACACCTTCCCAAAGTGGAGATGCGTATGCAAATTAAAGATGTGCTCTGGTAAAGAACCGGCGCCTCTGAGGCGCAGCAGTGTTGCAGCCCGCCCCATTTGGTGCGCTTACACTTTTCAGAGTCAGGAATAGCTGTTTGCAGGCAGTGGCTGTCAGCACCACGGACAGCGTCTGTGCCAACTCACCCTGATATCAAGGAGAGACTGTGATGCGCCGCTCGCGCCATTTCGCAGCCTTTAGTTCGGGTCTTCTGTATTTCGGCCCGTAAAGAAGGGCAGTCGACAGTGATTTCACCAATGGAGATGACCAGTTCACGGTAAAGAGCCACAAGTGTGTTGAATTCTTGTACGATCTGTTACAAAATCACACAAAATGAAGTTATTCTCCAAATGGCCTAGTCAAGTAAACACCACAGAAATATAACAAGCAACCTCTGCTTGAAAATGGCTTTCTATTCTGGTCATTGCAGTGGGTCACTGTATGTTCTTTATTCTTAACCTTGCATATTGACTTGTCATCGTGGAAATTTGTCAGCCAGGAATTGCCTTCCTATTCTTCTTCCGTGTGCTCCACACTGTGGACAAGTATTATAACCTGCCGGTGCAGGTGCATGGTGGTGTGTTTCAAAAGAAGTACTAGGCTTAGTTCTAAATTGCTTTCCAAATATGCGGTCACAAGCCCCTTAATTTGGGAAATGTAATTAATCAGAAAGTGAAACATTACCATTAAAATAGTCTACAAAGTTAGATTGTTGCATGAAGGTTGGATGTTTTTAAGGAGGGCCCCATTATGCTAAGTTTGGTTGTTTGCATCACCTCAGAGCTTGGGGTTTGGACACAAATATTTTATTAATCCTGCTGTACTCCTGTATATAACAGCAGGTCTTCATGGCGTTCACCAGTATGAGAGAGTGAAGCAAGCTCGTGGCCAGTGTATCATAGTAGCCTGTCTGTCAAAACATAGGACATCTCAGCCATGATCACGAACACCTCTGCTGATGATCTTGTAATTGCATCAAATTCGAAATCAGCCCAAATCACCAGCAGCTTTACACACTTCAAATGCGAATCACACAGCCAGTCTCCACGCCGAGATGATCTGTTTGGCTTCACTGCTGACAAAGTCATGCAAAAGCATAACGCTATTTTTAGGATCCCAGACCGGGTTACAGCCATTTTTTTTCTTACAGCTATTAACAGCTGTCGCCTGTGCATTCTGCTTGTGCTGGATAGTCGATCGTCCTACAACAAAGAAAGGCTGGAATAATAATATAGCACTCCCATCAGACACACCATGCAGGCATTGACGTGTCGCAAACCTACCATTCTGCAGTCGGCCACGGCGCGCTGGGCTTTGCGGGTACTTTCGGTGCTCTCCCTCCTCTGTGGGTCTCGGTAAGGAGGCTTGCCGATCTGGAAGATGTTCCCTGCGGATCTGGGGCGGTTTTTGCGCCCATTCGATGCAGAACTCATGCATACACACCCACTAATAAAACAACCCTAATACAGAACGGTTTTATCTTATCCCCCCAAACTCCAGCACTTTTCCTCTTTCTTCCTTACCACCCTGCACCTTACTGTTCACCTTATTCTCTCCGTTTATGTTTAATTCACCTTCGCCAACTACTAGCTGGGTTGAACCTCGACTATTGTTATTGCTCGGTCTATCCTTCACGTTCCTCCTCTAGTGTGTGAGAGGGAGTAAGTCTTTTACCAGACGAGCCTCAGGGCGCAGGAAAAGTACCGGATGAGCGCCTGCAACTCCTCTCCGCATTGCCTTGACTGCGACGGGGCGCAAGTCACCTTCACTCCAGCAGCACACGGTGCACAGTGAAGACTTCACACCCAACTCGGAGTCCAGCTAGCTGAGGTGGCTTCTCTGACGCACCGATGTCGGAGGAAAACGAACACAATCACGAATATTCTCCAAATGCAACCATTTTTTATAATTGCGCGTTTCCATTAAGCACCACGGAAACGAGCGATAACGATCTCTTCTTAGGTGCACAACCTCCCCCAAAAGACGAAACAGCGCTGTCGGTGTCACCGCTGACAATTTCGCAGCGTGCAGCTCACACTTTACGCTTGTGTGCCGGAGGAAATCTGAACGTTCAAAAAAACTTAACTCCTCAATTCGGCTCCCAGTGTCTGTTTCTTCGAGAGTGTGGAGCTGGTCGGGCGGGCCTATCGCTAACCTTGGAGAGGCAGCAGAAAACGAGCAGTTGCTACAGGCCTGACGTGGCTCTGTGGCTGGCAACACTGCGCACCCAAAGGACGCGAATACTAATTAGAGCCTATCAAGCGAGACCCCCTTCCTGAGCTGAAATGTATCAAATTTAGACTACTGGTCAGTTTCGCCTCCAGTGCAGATGTACAATAAAATGAATTCAATATGTCAGTGAAGATTTAATGTGGGTCACTTTAAACTTGAGTATTCAACACCACAGTTTAAACTGGCCCCATTGTAAGCATCTACTATGACATAATTATACAGGTCCTGTTATTGGGTCTTAAATCCCTATCTCTACAGCAATGTTAAAAGTGATCTTCTCATAGATACCAGTGTAGTGTAGTGTCACTTTATTGTATATGATAAGAATGTTTTATAGGCTAATAAAGTTTTGAAATAGGCCCGGCAGCAGGAGGCTCCAACATTTTATGTTGCTTGGTATTGTAAGGCTCTTTATCCTTACTAAGGGTGACTGTATTTGCAAAAACATATACTCTCCATATAATGTAGGCTTAAGACAACATAAAAATGACTGTGTGTGCTTTATCATGCACACACACGGTGCATAGTAGCATCAACATTTCTATTTGTCAATGTAAATCTAGCTGCATCCAGTAGCAGCTTTCAGTGGTGACGTTCTGCCCTTCTTTGCTTTTCACAGCCACAAAGTGGAATGTGGGGTAGCTATTCTGAATAAATTAGCAGTCTGTTTCAGTGCATGGTGAGTGCTCTTTCAGAACCGGCTTTACTATTAAAACATGAATGCAAAAGACTTTAAAAAATATTTGTATGTAGGCCCTAGGTGTTGTAGACATGCAGCCACAAACACGGAACAGGAAAGTGGGAAACCTGCAGTATATGTTTATGTCTGCAGTGAGCATGTTTGATTTTAGAGGAGATGACACTGTAAGCCATTCCCTGATTTCTTAGTAAGTACAAGCCAGCTGATTCTTGGTCAAGAGTTAATCAATTTCAAATGCTACTGTCTTCATGAGTTGCCAACTGAAAGTCCTTTTTTGTGGTCATCTCAGACTCCTCTACAGTGGCCTTGTGTCTCTCATGAACACCAGAACTATCTTCCACCATCTTTCCAGTAGTAACCAGAGACTGTGCTTTCCACAGAGGACAGACACCTGGATTACTTTATTTCCTGCAAACTTGAAATGTTATTTGACTAACACATCTGCATCACTGAAAACAGAAATCACAGTTACAGTTTTATTCTAAAGCTGCATTTACTTGCTTGCATGTATGTTTCTGTGTAAACTTTATTTGCTATAAAATACAGCGACAGCCAAATAAAATTCCTTCTTACTGAAAGAAAGGCACTGTGTAGTATAATTCAAGTGCCAATTAAAAATATTTTAGTAGCAAGGATATGGTGTATGACAGTAAACTGAAGTCCAGTGGTTCATAAAACTTTATACAAATGGTCTCAACTCCTGCCAAAGAGCTAAAGTTTAATTTAATTAGAGATAAACAATATTCCTAAAATTATATATAAAATTCAGACAGCATTATCAAAATGTAATTTTGAAGACTGGAGTGAACAGTGGAACCAATTTGTATTATATTTGTCATCAGAAAACACAAGCATGAACAGTTCCCTGGTAATAAGTTACAGACTTTGGAAACTTCTTTAATGCTTGTTTATACTGTTGGAATGATAACTGTTGGGCATGGGATTAAAGCATTACTATATAGTTAATCTCACTTTGCATATCTAAAAATAAAACAGTTTATTTTCCATTCAAATTTTTATTATATAAAATATTTGTCAATTAATATGCCGTTGAATGTAATCTGACTAAAGCAGTCCAGTTGGCCAAGCTGTTGATCAGAATTTTAACCATTAATGAACTTTATAGCAGAAATAGAAAGTTTAAAAAAGCAACTCATCTAGAAGCTTATTAGTTATAGATAACAGGGTGGCACACTATTGTTTTTTTCCTCGATCGTCCCATCCCACTTGCTTGAAACTCATTCACTGTCCTCTCATTAAATCCTATAGTTTAGTTTTCCCTCTGTCTGCCATCTGCTTCTTCTTTAATTCCTCACTTCACCTTCAGTAGCTTTCTGTGTTGTACCAACAATGTTGCAGTGACTGTCAAAAAGAAGGGAAGAAGAGGTAGCAAAGAAAGCAGAATATGAAGAATCCAATAACCCAGTTGACAGAGTACATGTAAATGATGACCATGTCCATGGCATCCAAACGATAGCCTCCTCCATGGGGGAACTGGCGTCCAGCAATGGGACTGGACTGCCTCTGGAAACCTGGTGTGGGAGACAACTGAGACTCATCTGATGGTTTTTATTAAAATGACACTCTCTGCAATATGCTTGAATTCAAAGACGTTACAATGCTGATGGCGATAGGTTGTCATGGTGAAACAAAAAAAGGCTCGCTAGGAGAGTGTGCAGTTGGTAAATACATATATATCAGCCGTTTGTTTTTAAGGCAAATTCAGATCATTTCTTTATGTAAATATCTTAAAATTTATCTGTTTTACTGAATGAATGACATAAATGATCATTTAGTATTTTCCTCCAGATTTACATGCCCAGCTCTGTAGAAAAGACTATAAAACAATGTATAGAACTTAATGTAGGTAGATGTTATTTACAGAAATATTACAAAAAAAGTTCTATGAATAAATAAATATAGAAATGTTGTGATTTGTTAGTTTGTTTGTTGGCTAGTTTAACATTTGCTAGCAGGCAAGTTCTGCAACGGGAATATGGATTCATGAATTTGGTGTTTCAGCAAAATGTCAAAACCTTTCACCCAATTTCTGCAGAATTATCAGCTTTTCATATGATCTCACGTCTTATTTGATGCCTTCAATCCTCCATTTTGCATTCATGTATAGGTTTTCAAATTCCAAATGAGTGTTTTATTCTCAGATGTGTTTTTTATCCTGAAGTGAGAGAGAATTCCCCATTTGTGGGGAATAAAAGTAAAAACTTACCTCCAAAGACATGGAAGAATTTCCTGCAGCTCGGTAGAGGCCACTTTGCACAATTTGCTTTGTGAAAACTCCGTTTTCGGGAAAGGTATTCCTTTGGGAAGAATGCTCTTACTGCTTGGCTCAGCTCTGTAAGAAAGAAAGAGACTAATGTATCATCAAAACTGAATATCTTCTTCAAACCTTCACTTCTTGCTAGATTAAAGTAGCATCAAATGCACCATCACTACGACTCCATCATCTTCTCCTTGTTCTGTGTCAGTATGACCTTGGCTTTGGTAATCAACAGAAGAATCTAATCTACAATCCTTGTCACCTAATCACTAATGAGGGCCCTTAGTGTATCTGCAGTCCTCATAACCATGGCCACAGCAGTGTTCCTACTGCTCACTTTGTCCTAGCGACATCTAAAAGTAGGCCACCATGAATCACAGAGCTTTATTAGTTATTCACAGATCAGAATATGTCATCCTTTTACAGTAATCAAAAGGTAAAATACATTTGTCAATATATGGCACATAGGTGCAAGAATAACTCATTACATTATATTGGAAATAAATATTTCACAGGTTAAAACATTCCAAAACATCTGTTTAATAATATTAGATTTTCTACCTAAAGTAGTACTGCTTCTTCTTTTCATCAGAAAGCATTTAATAAAAGTGTTGAGATTGTTTTTGAGCTTGTCTTCTAGATCTAAGTGACTCATCTGATCAAAAATGAACTAAAGGTCTACTCTGCACGGATGGGACATCTGCAGCTGGGACCTCCTGCTGCTTGGATGATATCGGCATAACAAACAAAAGCATAACAAACAAAAGAATACACATGTAGCTGCAAGTATACATGCAATTCTGTCTTTATTGTTTTTATTATTTCTGCTTTTATATGTATTTATTATTATCAAGGCATGAGGATTTTATTTTAAAATATATTTTACAGGCAAATATTTAAAATAAATAGTTTTTATCTCTTTCATATCATTCAAAGATGCTGAGTAGAGTCATACAGGTAAGTAAAGATGATACGTATTTCATATCTTGTGCCTTGCAGGGTAAATGTTTCATTCCCATTAACCTACCCTTCTGGAAGAGGACATGTGTGATGATTGTTCGGCAGAGGGGGCAGGGGGTGTTGGTGGGGTTGCTCCTAGCCAGCGTCCTCAGACAGGGCTCACAGAAGATGTGGTTGCAGGGGTGACACATGTGAGGGCTGAAGTACACATCCAAACACACAGTGCAGGTGTAACCTTCTCTGTCGCTGGAGTTTACACTTTCATCATCTTCGCCGCCGCTGCTGCCATTGCTGGACGAGTTCCCCATCGACTTCTGGGTGTGAAGGAGAGAAGACACCTTTAAACAATGAAGGATCAAATGGATTGTTCAAGGCTGACAGCTACATCAGTATCCATGCATATGGGATCACATATCTTGTCTTGTATGACTGTAGCTTTGTAGCTTTCCTGCTTAATATGCACCGAAACATGCATATGTAGGTCTCATGACATTTTACTTGAATGTCTTTTTTATGTACAGTTGAAAATTATGAAGGCAAACTCATTTCTGCGGGGTCATGTCTATATGGAGTGATCTTCACAGACACAGATTAAAAAATGGAATATCTTTATTTGTGTCAAATGACAGACTAAAGGAGAACAATCCAGAGATCTGACCCCTCACATATGAGCTTTTAACCATATATTAACACTGCAAAATATCATTGCATCAGCTGGCAAAAAATATATATGACAATGTCTTTTTAAACCCTCTAGAGATTCTGTTTAAAATCTAATTTTCTTTAATACACTACTTGTTGAGTGTAAATGTCTTTGACACCCACCTGCACAGCTTAATAATATGTGTGAGGACACAAGGGTGTCAAGTGTGAGTTCAGATGAGCGAAACATCTACTTACCTACATTTTCTCACATCTCATAAAAAGTATAAACAATGTTAGAGAGATTAATTTGACCCTGATGTTGGCCTTAATTCAAACTCCACTCACTTTACAGAAGACATCGATTTCCTTTAGTGATATACTGTAGGTTCTCCATAAGGCACTGTACAAGTCAAACATTCACAATTCTTTAAGATAAAAAACATTTTTATGCTGTATATGGCCAGTCCTTTATTTTAATTAAGTTAGTAAAGTTTTATTTTTTATAGCACAATTCTTCTGCTACACCCACTGCTCAAAAATAGTGAACCTGTCCTCCCTCTCAAGTGCTTCTGCACTTACATCCGCACTCAGCACCCTATTTCCAAATCCCAGTTATAATTCGCATGAGAAGATGTTCCAAAATTGGTTTCGAGAACAGTGTCTGGGGCCCTTCAAGTCCCCCACCTCATCTTCAGACCTGTGTCGACACATCTCCGGGTATTGGTGTCTGGAGCTCCAGTCTTGAAATAAGCTTCTGGGTGTTTCCAGAGTAATTACCACTTTCCCACCCAGGGGGGAGCTCTGGGGATTTCCCGGTGGCATCAGCCCTGCTTCCCAAAGTGTGTCATTAACACAGAGAAAGAACACAGAGTTCACAGCTCCCACCAAGTAATTGTGGGCAGCGAGGCCCCCACCCCCAACATTTACTGTAACATGGCAGCTTTGTCTTAGTTACAATGGTAAATGTAGAAATTGAAGAAACAACTAATATCCCATTTCAGCTTCTGTACAACAGCAATTAGAATTGCTGGATAAAGCATGTGAACAATCCAACATTAATGGCCTTTCTGTCACACCAGATGTAAACACTTCCTGTGGAAAACTGGATGACAACAGCACACACCCTGACCTTTGGTCTACTGCATACTGAGTGAACAAAGTACTACGAGACATGGAGTAACAAGAGATCCTAGCAGAAGGGGCGTCACTACCTTTTCAAGTGGAGATGGTAAAGTCAGAGACAATTTGGGAGGTTGGATAAATAAGGAAATAAATAAACATTGTTCAATTGTATTAAACTTTTTAAAAAATATCTACAAAATCTAAACTAGGCTTCCTGAACAGAGGGTTTTAGTCCATAAAAATATAAGGAAATGACAAAAACTATTGTTGACTTGAAGTCCTGGTATTGGCGTTGCTTAGTAGCTATTAGCAAATGCTGTGGTTGTACTGAAATGTGGTTGTTCCCAAGTGAGTGAGTGCAACTGTGGAAGTGCAGAGTTGGAGAAAGCTGAGAAAAGACAGCCCATACTCAATAAATCCTGACAGTGATAAACAACCAAAAGAATCTCTGGATTTGCCCTGAATAAGTACAGAAATGATTAATTGGACAAATATGCTTTTTCATCTTTTCGCTGAGAGTTAAATAAGAAGATCAATATCACTCTCAAGCACAGTGCAGTATGGAGCCGGGACTAGGAGGCGATTAGCTTAGCTTAGCATAAGGACCGGCAGCACTGTTAAAGCTTGCCAAATCTTATTTGTTTAACTTATTCACAAACAGAAATGTGAATATGATAAGCTGACAAGTTGGTGTTTCTGGAGTCTTGGTTTTATTGTGAGGTTACGAGGTGCCTAGTCACCGGTCACCAAGAAATGGTTATAGCACATAAATCTCAGTAAAAAAAAAACAAAAAAACACCTACATTACATAGGTTAAATTTCTGTTTGTGTACACATGATGTGGTGATAGGTATATTTTTGAATGTTGGAGATACTGAAGCTGGCTGTTTCCCCTTGCTTTGAGTCTTTATTCTAAGATACATTATTTACCTCTGGACTTGAGTTCTGTACTTACCATACATATATGAGAGCATTATCAATATTGTCATCCAACTCTCAGCA
>NW_018127900.1:843449-897609 GCF_001952655.1 Monopterus albus | reverse complement strand
CCACATTAAACTGGACTCAATGTCTGTATAGGTGCTAGAGACTGATTGTCTACTATAGGACATACGCTACATACCTAATGTACATCATGGTTGAACATTGACATCAACTCTAAAGAGAAGAACAGCTTAATTCAAAACAATATATTGCATTCAATATACTGTAATTGAAACCTGGGCAGAATTAGGAAATAGATGTTCTCAGTTTCAAAGCAACTAATTTTATTCAGCTTTTCTAACAAGCAGTTAGAATAATACGAGTCTGCCAACATAACCACAGATCTGCAGCAGCCAATCAAAACAGAATCTGTTCTTTTGTCTATGTGGTTTTGAAGGGCTCTCTGCCCGAGCCTCATCATGCAACTAATTCAGATGTAACCCCACTTTCAGCCACACAGACAATGGCTATTGAGACGAGCTGGGTGCTGATAGGGCTGTCGAGAGTCAGTCTAGATGAAATGAACACACGCAGACGGGCACACAAGTGCACATATGCTGTAGCCACACACCGTCATATAAAGGGCTATAAATAAATACAGTGAAAAGAAGATGTAGCAATATTTAAGTCTGATTTTTGCATCTATTGTACTGTATCATATACAAGCTTCTCTTTGTATTAGCCTTCCAGTTTAAATTGTAAATAGGCCTTTAGGTGGATCAGTCACAAAATGTAAGGCTTAAGCGTCTGACTATCAATCTCAGGACATCACAGAGCCATTGAATATGAAGTATATTGCTAATGAAAACTGGTAAAAGCTGCACACAAAATGGGCAAAATAAAATTTTTAAGTACATGTGTTATTCAGCAGTGGTCACATGAAAAAAAAGTATTGTAATGATACTGGGCAACAGGAGAGAATAATAAACTATTCAATCATTAAATCACTGGCTCCTGTTTCTTTTTGTAGCACACAAACCTATATTATACCTGTTTTATCTTAATACAAGTAAAAGAACAGTGACCTCTACACCCATTGTCATATTGAAGGACAAGTTAATGACTTCATTCACCTGTCTGCTCTCCAGCTGTTGGCTTTGTCTCCACCGCTCCCTTCTCCTCTGCCCCCTTCTCCTGTTCTTCTCTTTTTTACTCATCCTCTTCTCCCCAAAAGGAACACAAGGCGGCACCACTGCCAGGGTCATGGTTTGACTCATCACCTCCATCACACCACTGCCTCCATTTTCACTATCTTCCATGTCCTGCTCTTCCTCCTCCTCCTCCTCCTTCCACTCTTCTTCTACTCCTAACTCTGAGCTGGTAAGACATGTAATGTGTTTCTGAGGATGATGGCTTTGTGGCGATTGTCCAGCGGTTGCCCCTGTTCTCACCTTCACCCAAAAGGGATCTGGCTCTCTATATGAACTAAATGGGCAGCAGAGCAGGTCTCCTTCAGCTGTCCTGAATGAGAGTCTCTGATGTGACAGAGGCATGGATCGGGTTTGGATGGGAGAGGGAGGGAGAGCGGACGTTTTGGACCTCAGAGCTGGTGGAGGGGACTGGGCACTAGGACACTCGTGTCCTCTCTGCAAGTTGTTTGATCCTTCAACTTCCAAAGAGCTTTTTAACTGGATATCAGAATTACTGCTGGACAGTCTTTCAGTGCTTCCTCTTCCTGGTCTCTCCTGTACTTCATCTCCATGTGTCTCAACTAGTCCAGGCTTTCTCTGCCTTTGTTTTCTTTTTTCCATGTTTCCTACATGTTCAGCTTTTCGTCTCTTCCCATCCCTTTCTTGGTTTCTTTCTCTCCATCTTCTTCTGTTGTCCTCACCGTAGGTCTTTTTCCGTGCTTCCCTCCCTAGCGAGGCTGGTCTCACCAGCTGTTCCACACTGCTCGACCTCCCCTCTCCAGCTGGATTTACACTTTCCAGCCTAGGTCTTGCTATATTTAGGCATGGGGTGTAAATCTTGTTGTTACTGTTTTCCTTGCCAGGATCCTGAGTTCCACAACCACCAATTCTGCTGGAGCCATTTACACAAGTTGCTCCCAAACAAAAGCTCATGATGGTGCTTTTGAGGCCCACAGTAGCCAGCCACATGCATCTGCCAGCTAGCCTGGTCCGTGACCTGCCATCCTTACCTCTGTGTTCTTTTTGCCTCCCACTTCTTCTGGATGCATAAATTCAATCTCTTTTAAAGAGGGATTGTTCCAGTGGAGAGCAGGGGAGCAGTTCAATCATCTGGCCTGGCCTATCCTGTCCCTGGAAGCCCCCTGGGACATTCCACACCATTGACAAAGTCCTGCTGGTGTGCCCCATTACAATAGGTGCACTGTTCATGGCCTCACTATTGCTTTGTGTGTGTCCTATAGGAAACACAACTCTATGTGGCCACTGTACACAAACATAAGGTGAAAAGGCCAGAGTGGCCTTTTGTCCCACCTTTAGTGTCAGCTTTTTTCACTCTCGGGTTGATAAGCAAAGCACAGAGTGAGAGGTTGTGTGTGTGTGTGTGTGTGTGCGCGCATACTTGCCATAAAAATAACTCCTCAGACTTTTTTTTGATTTGATGTCTCATTTTTATCTTCAGCTGGTGCATCATTGTGAAAGAGCACTGAAGAAACTTGTAGATGTCAAGAAATTGGGTTTAAATCTTAATGTGCTAGTTAGACGGGTCAATAATGAACCATGGATTATTTCAACCTTTAATTCTATACTTTCAAAAATGTTTATCTAGAAAATACTAAAAGCACCATAGACAAAGTATCACTGAAATTCAACCTCGTTGATTCAGGTATTAATAAATAAAAATAAGAAACCTTGTTCTACAAAGAGCAGCATGTCATCTTTGATAATTAATTGACCTGGTTTTAGGAACCTTAGGGTCTGTTGCTACAGTGCAATGATTTTTTGTTAAGTATTTATATGGGTCACCATTTAAAGAGAACAATTAGTGATAATTTATTTAGGAAATTTGGAATTTGGATGAGTCACATTATCAACATTTGGAGTCAAATTCAAGAAAAGACAAATTGTTAAAACCATCTGATTTTGACATGAATCAATCCCAGTGCTGCTGTGACATACACCTTTTATTCCTGTTATACAATATATACTGTAGGTTTGTGTTCCTCACTTTTAAAACTACAGCCAGACTTGTCCTGTTTCAACAGTGGACAGCAGCATATTATAATGGTCCAATACAGTCACTGGTGTTAATCAATCACTCTGGGCTTTTACTCTGCAGGTGTGCATAAGAAGTAGTTGCTGATGCAGGTGCATATGCTGTTCGCATCACAATAGCTCACATGAAAATGGTCTGAGTCGGATCCATCAATCACACCTAGTTTGGATTTTCTCTCAAACTGCAGAAATACACAAAAGCAAGACTTCAAGCAGAGATATTAAAAATATAAAGATGTGAACTGCATGTTAATCTAGACTAAGGATAGTGTCCCACTTGTATACAGATCTGAGCTTAACGTTTTGTTTTTATTCCAGAACGAGGCCCAAAGTCAGCACCCTAGGCTCTAGTGTCCTTAAGCTAGGAAATTACACTGCTTGTTTCTAAAACACATTTTCTTCAGTGTGCTTTTTATGTAATGTACAGTAACTTTTCTCATGTATTTTTAGGTCAGCTACTATTTGTTAATTTCTATAGTCATGCTGTCATTTTGTTTTTAATTTGAGCATTTGCATTTTTAGTTTAGATTTCAATTTGTTTCATACTTCTTTTTTTAAATGCGCATTTCACAGCACCCCTTTCTCCTTTTAATATGCATTTCTCTTCTGACAGCTTTTCTTTATATCTTTTCATTACAGTGCAGTTATCCAGAGTTCTGAATTACAACAGGCTAACTAATTTAACAGAAATCTCACAACCCTTCCTTCCCTCTTCAACCATTTCACCATCTCCCTCGGAAGCCTAATCCCTCCCTGTTTCCTCATCCTTACACTCTCTTGCTTTGTCCTGAACTCAAGCTACTGATAGAACAGTGACCATCATCTGGTGCAGTACCTGCCGTGGACGGCAGATGGCAGCAGCTCTCCTCTCTGGACTGTCGTGGTTCTGGTGCTGTCCCTGGTCCTGAAACTACCTTTCGCTCAGCGCTCTGGATAAATGACCTTTCTCTCCATTCAGGTTCTAAACACAGTGTCGCGCAAGTAAACACTCCGCCTGTAAATGTTACTTGGTTCCTCTTTGAGCTTTTTTTTTGCCTGATGAAAAGATCTCTTCAGATGAAGTTGGATTAAACAAAAACTCAATTTTGAAGTGATGAAACATTATGATATTTACTCGGATAATCTTTCTACCTCGAGTAGCTCGCTCACAGATTTTTTTTTCTTTTTTAGCCATCTTGCCATTTTTGCTAAAAATCGGTTTATAAGTATTAGTCCTGGCTGACAGCAACCCTGAGAGATAAACTAAAAAAATAATCCATAAAATGCTGCAGCCTGCTCACTGGGTCCAAAGGGTAAAATAAAGAAGACAGAAACAGACAGGAGAGCTGTGCATCATCATCGGCTGTCTGCAGTGGAAAACGGACCAACACCAAGAGCAGAGACACAAAAACTCCAGGACGACCTCCTCGCGGTCTGACGTACCCAAAGCTGCTGGTATAAAAGAATTCACGGCGTCACCAAGCACAGATGATTCGCAGTAGCAGTGAGCGCACCCGGCTGTCAACATTTATGGGCAACACACACACACACACACACACACACACACACACACCCACACACACACACAAGCACGTCTGCGTCATGCGTCCTGAAAGCGATGGCACGAGCTCGGTAACTCCTGTGGACCCCGGGAAAACACACAACAGTAACAATTTGAGGGGCTGACTGTGTCCAGCTTATCTGTACAGTTGCGTGTCCCCCCAATGCTCTGGGAAATCTGCGCTCTGAGCGTAATCCCATAATGGATTTTAAAACAAGCAGCAACTACAGCAACGCGACCAGCGGTTACCCTAGTGGGGTGAACGTGGTTGCCGACTGGGACGAGGGTGAGAACGGTACGGGATCTGGGTCTGTGCCAGATCTGAAGCTGAGTTACCAGATTATCACTTCTTTGCTCCTGGGGTCCCTCATCCTATGCTCCATATTTGGCAATGCGTGCGTCGTGGCAGCCATCGCCCTGGAGAGATCTCTCCAGAATGTGGCGAACTATCTGATCGGCTCCTTGGCCGTGACAGACCTCATGGTGTCGGTGCTGGTTCTGCCAATGGCGGCCCTTTATCAAGTTTTGAATAAGTGGACGCTGGGGCAGGAGATCTGTGATTTATTCATCTCCCTGGATGTACTGTGTTGCACATCATCCATCCTACATCTGTGCGCAATTGCCTTGGACAGGTACTGGGCCATAACAGACCCTATTGATTATGTAAATAAACGGACACCAAGGAGAGCTGCGCTCTTGATTAGCGTCACCTGGCTAATCGGTTTCTCGATCTCTATTCCGCCTATGTTAGGCTGGAGAAGCGCCGAAGACAGGGCGAAACCCGACGCCTGCATCATCAGCCAGGATCTGGGTTACACCATCTACTCCACATTTGGGGCTTTTTACATCCCTCTTATCCTCATGTTGGTCCTGTACGGGCGAATATTCAGGGCTGCTCGGTTTCGGATTCGAAAGACAGTCAAGAAATCCGAGACAGCAAAAGTGTCAGACAAGTGCCTGTCTGTGTCTCCGGTCATCTTCCACAAGAAAACCAACGGCGAGGCCGGGGGCAGAGGCTGGATGCGTTGCGATGAGTCTAAACCCAGCTCTCCATGCATAAATGGCGCGGTGAAGCATGGAGATGAGGGCGAGTCATTGGAGATAATAGAAGTTAGCAGCAATTCAAAGACGCACCTGCCTCTGCCCAACACACCTCAGTCCTCCTCACAGGGCTACGAAAACATGAATGAAAAGAACTCCGGGACGAAGAGAAAGATCGCGCTGGCCAGAGAACGTAAAACGGTGAAAACACTAGGGATCATCATGGGCACTTTCATCTTCTGCTGGCTGCCCTTCTTCATCGTCGCACTGGTGTTGCCTTTCTGTGCACAGAGCTGTTACATGCCTGACTGGCTGGGCGCAGTCATAAACTGGCTGGGCTACTCCAACTCTCTCCTCAACCCCATAATATATGCCTACTTCAACAAAGACTTCCAAAGTGCTTTTAAGAAGATAATAAAATGCAAATTCCACAGACCGTAACCACACACACAGTGAACGCGTGTTTTTACCTTAACGTGGAGTATCTAATGGACTGTATGGAACAGCAAAAAATAACATGGACTTGCATTCAGGGACAGTCTCTTTTTGGTGTGTGTTGGAGGACCGTATGAAAAGAAAATCCGGGGTCACTGGCCGCCGACGAAACAAGACAAGACGGGAACTTTCGCTCTTAATGTACAAGCTCATGTGTGTTCAGTGTTGTAGCTACAGTGTATAGTTTATATTCGACGATAGCCATCATTGTATTGCCATGCAAGATCTGTGCTGATTCTATGCGTTGTATCATGAGACTTGCGGAGTTTACATCCTACGCAATGAGCTTTGTAGCATCGAAGTAAAAAAAAATGGATCAAAGTTTGTCATTAGGAAATACGAGTTCATTGTTAGTAAAGAAAATCAAAAACGAATGGGCTAAAAAGAGAGAACTAGGTTTATAATGAAAAATCCTAATCTCACCTGGGACATGTCATTTACTGTGTTGTTGAGCAAAGTACTGAGCTACTTATCAATTTACCGTGACAGACCACATGATGGGGGCGATCGGGTAATCAGTGCATGGTGTTTCCGAGGTCTTACAAAAAAATGGGTATCGAACAAACCCCAGTGTCTATCCATCAAACCCATATAAAAGTTGAGAGCAAGCAGAGATGGGCAATTTTTCCCAAAATGGAGGCTGGTATTACATTTATGATATATGTTCTCATTCACTCTCCCTCCCCCTCTCTTCTTACTCCAGACCTACCCCCAACCCATCTCTCTATTTCTGACTCCCAGACTGTGTGTGCGTGTGTGTAAACAGCAACAAACTGTGAAATAAAGATTGCTTGAGACAAAAATGAAAGAGGAGCATCAAAAAAATTTTGAGCTGTTATTAATCTCAAGAAAACCATTAAGTTCAGTGCACATGGGCTGCTCAGATAAAAAGATCACATAATACAAAGTTTTGCACTGTTGAAGTGCTCTCATCTATCGAATAAATCCCAAACACAAATCCACTGTTGGACATTAAAAAGGAGGAAAACTTACTTTAAGGATGAAGCCCCAGTGAGGCCTGCATGCTTCACAAGATGGGGGGGGACTAGCCAGCTTGTTGTCATGGCAACGCAGGAAGCCCAAGACATCATGGGTTGATAACAGTCAAGTTATATGAGAAGTGAGCAAATCCTTAAAGTGTGTCTTTAAATATTTATTAACATGCAGGTTCAAAACTGTTTGGGTCCAAGACTCAAAGACAAACAGTACTGAGGTTAATGTTCCACTCACTAGATGTTTTTTGTTCAGCCACATCTTTGCTCTACTGTGATGGAGGATGAGGAAGCATTTATAAATAAATACATTTGTCATCATAAATATACTTGTAAAATCACTTAATTGATGAATACTAAATTAATATAGTCATTGTTATACAATACAGTAATTAAGGTCTTTATATAGATTTTTCATGTAAAGTAAAAAACATAGCTTATATAATTACAATTAATTGATTATTACATGTTAATGCATCAGTTATGGATGCTTAACTTGAAAATGTATAATTGTTGACAGTATACTTGAGCACTTAAAATGTCCTTTAACTCCAAAAAACTACCATATAGCGTGGTATAAGCCATTTAATAGAGTAATTACATGATTGATAAAAAGAACTTTTCCCTCCATAGGTAAGTTCACTCTCTGATTCGCCTCTGCCTGATGTGATGGATCTGCACGATCGATCAACGGCAGAATTTTGCTGCAACTGTTTTGATATAAGCCTTCTTTCCTTTCAGCTTCTCAAATGTGAGGATTTGTTGCTTTTCTCTGTCACTTTCAGTAGGATACTAAACTACTTTGTCTTTGAGACTGATGATCAGGTAAAAGCAGCAATTTCCAATCACATTTGACTTTTATTTATTTATTTATTTTTACAAAATAACGAAAAAAGAAAATAATCAGCAGAAAATAAAAGACACCGTTAGTTGCAGCCTTAATGTAGACATGCAGTGACAAAGTACATACTTTTCTTGCCATCATGAAAGCTTAAAAAAAAAACATAATAAATTATAAAAAGTTTAAAACTGTGTGTGCTTTCCTTTCTCGCCCTGATCAGTTTTGCTCTGTGGTGCATCCATGCAACATCAGTGCATTTAAAATGCTTTTGGGGAATTTTATCTCATACCTGAGTCCTGTAGGTCAAGTTCTGGGCTTATGGGCTCAGAAAGGCCCATAGACAATGTGGTGTGAGCTGCCAGGCTAGGTAGAGTATGTTTCTCAGTTGTGAGTCACACTGTGTAAGATCATTACATTTTGGCCCTGATATATGGGATTACAAAGCAGCTGACCTGCTTTGAACTGTGCCGTAATATCAAATGTTTGGATAGTAGGACTGCTTTAATCCCACTCACTCTGGGATTCTTAAATGTAATATGTGGAGGCGGTTGCAGTGTGATGATGCAGAAGCTTTTTCTTCAACCCAGCAACAGAGGAGGATTATATAAACTGGTACCACTAACAAGGGGATTACAGGGTTTATTACAGTGTTCCACTGCCCCCCGGCCTAAAACTGGGAGAAACAAACTCTGCCTACATATAGTTGGTTGTTATTGGTCCAATAGTAGCCTTTTAAGGATAAGGATAAGGATAATCACCTTTATTGGCCAAGTACATTACACACAAGGAATTTGTTTCCGGTACAGAACCGAGGCAGCCATCTGTGGCGCCAACTCGACCGATGGCTCTAACCATTGGACTCAATGGGGGGGTTCAGTGTCTTGCCCAAGGACACTTAGGCATGTGCACCAAGATTCGAACCTTCAACCTTCTAGTTGGGAGAAGGTTCGAATCTCGGTGAGGATGAACAGTAAGGTCAAGGTTTTTTCCATTAAAACGTGGACATGGTTACAAATGTTATACGACACTAATCATTTCTAAAATTTTTAATTTGTTTGCATTGTCATTTGTTCTGTCTAAGCAGTGTACGACTCTACAAAGAATCAATCTCAAACATCCATTTCTCCTTATATGCAATACTGGCATTATGGCTTTTTATTTATGCAAGTTTATTCTTCTCAAAATGATCCTATAAAATTCACAAAGTGACATAAATGTTAATGTTGTAGTTTGCACTGATGACATGTTTGCTTCTACAGGCACTGAGCACAAAAAATGAATGTGTCTGAATGGTTTGGAGAGAAGTTTGGGTCTGTGTGGTTGTCTGTCTCTAAGTGTCAGCCCTGACAGACTGGATACCTGTCCAGGGTGTACCCCCGCCTCTTGCCCAGTGTCAGCTGGGATTGGCTCCAGCCACCCCCAGTGACCCTGTTCAGGATAAGTGGTATAGATAATGGATGGATGGAAGGCATTTAAGTTGAAGAAATGAATAAACAAGCTGAAAGTAACATAAAAGCAAACAGTGAAAACACTGTGTAATAAAAAAATAAAAGAGAATATTTGAAGTGAAAATAGACAAAGACAAGGAGAAAGCACGAGAGATGTACAGTATATTACTATATGAACAATCAGCAGAACACATGTTTCTGCTTCACCCACTCCTACTTCATCTGTCAGCAGTTGTTCTGAGATTTCACAACCCACAGCCCATGACACGCCGGGGGTTGTCTCTCGCTGCCCAAGCCTGAAGAGAAAGGCAGGAAGGGAACAGCCCCAGGAAACTGCTCCTGAGGTGGAGAAAGGAGAGTTTGGGTTTTCAGATATGGTCTTTTCCTTTACGACAGACGCTAGTTTACCTTATTTGGAAACATTTCCGTTTCACAGATAGTCCAAAGGTTTACAGTATAATTATGATTGCCTCTTTTCCTCTCGCACACACAAGCTTATTACTGTGATGTAGGGCAAGCATAAAGTGTTCAAGGACAACAGTGAACCGAAAAATAACTAGAGTAAACAATTTCTAACGCTTTACACCTTTTTCACAAACTATTCAAAAACATAAGAGTGATGAAGAGTCATGCTCCAGTGCCCACTGCTATTAGTACTACAGCCAGTGAGGAACACTTCACCTCAGGTTTAGAGATGTGAAAGCACTCGTCAGCATCTCCCTCAACAAGACACAAACATTCACTGCTGCTTAAACTCCTTTTTCGCAGAAGGTCTCTCTGTGCTTTATAATAAGTGCAGGCTAAAACTGATGATATAAGGTCTGTGGAAAGACAGAGTGACAATTTTCTCTTCAAGGAGAAAATTGTCTCACAGTCGGGTGAAACATTGAACCCACACAGGCCTAAATGTTAAAAACATAAAGCATACAAAACGATATATACTGTAATAATAATAAAAAATACATCAAATAAATGCTAAAGCCCACCATGCAAGCACATGTAAAGCAATGTGCATCCAGTAAAAGCACAACATAAAATATGGAGTTCATCCAATCATCACCACTCAGATGTTTATATCATCAACATTAACACTTGGATGGCAGACAAATGCAATTATATCCCCCCAGTGGTAGACCTGGTATTCCCCATCCAGATGGGAGCATCTCAGACTCTCCTTTCAGAGCATAACTCAAGTATTTAAATTGCTCTTTTGCCAAAAAAAGTTTATTGCCTCCACTGTGAAGTGTTGGGTGGCTGCTTTTTAGATCAACTTTTTGTGAAATCATCCGTCTCTGCTTGCAAGCACATTTCGACCTCCGACACAGGTTTATTGCTCACCATTAACTTGTCGCCTCTCTGTTACAAATTGCATTTATATACTACTAATTGGGTTGTCTAGACCCGGTCCCGATATGAGCAACAGTGTGAAGCTGGAGTGGGCCAAGAAAGCAACTGAGAAACCCGTCAAGCAAATACAGCCTCATACATCATCATCAGTATCTGGATAAAACAATCTTAAAATCACCACCAACATTTACATTAGAATATGTGATTATACCAATAAAGACTCTAAGCTCAGTGGAATAAACTAATTTGCCCATATGAACAGCCCACCTTTTGTATTTCGAGAGAAATTTAAAGGGTTCTCTGTTCTCAAACTCACTAAACTTTAGGTTTTGGGCTCAATATACAGTAACTGCATCTCAAGGCATTTCTCAGCTACTATCAAGACATGGCTGACAGGGTGCTCTGACTAAACCTACTGTATTATTTATTGAATTTTAGAAGTAAAGCCAATTCCAGAAGCCAGCTATCATTATGACAAACAAAACAAAAATGCTGGCAGGGTAACATCTTTACTCACATCATATTACTTCACAAACGGAATCAGAATGGCTAATGGTACATATGTAGTTAAAGGGTACAACAAACAAGACTGTCACAGTGCACTAAGCTACAACAATCATCACTGACAGTACTACATACCTTGGGATGCATTAAACTTTCTGTAGTCACAGAGAAATCAATAGCTTGTCTTTCCTGATTTGTACTAAACCAGGTGCTGTAAAACGTCACACACACACACACACATGTACTTCGATCTTGGTGAGGACACTCACTGATGTAAGTTCCTTACCCTAACAGTAACTATCAGAACTAAATGCTTAACCCTAACCTAAGCCTAACCTGAACCCTAAAACCAAATCTTAACCCAGGCTGGAGCACAGACTCAGAAAGGGGTGGCACATTTGAAATAAATGTAAAAGGTAAATGAATCCTCTAATTCTATGAAACAATAAACCATATTATCAATATATGAAACTGTTTATTTTGTGTAAAATGAGACCCACATCATGCTTTCTTTGAGTTAACTATGGCCAGGGACATCACTGCTGCACAGTGGTCCCCCCCACCCCGCACTCCTTCCCACAACAGTATAATCAGAGAAGTGAATGCAACTATCATGCTGTGTGCATGAGATAAAATAAAACTAATTTGACCGATATCAATTATAAAGCACCAGCAAAATGTTATATGTACTTAAGGCAACATTAATCAATGTTTCTTCAGCCCCCGATTTTCGACAACCCCATAGTTCACCATGATAGATTATGAGCACAAACTCTAGATGCAGTTTGGCTTTTCATAAATGTAAAAACGCAATTAGGGTCTACCCATCCAATATTTACTTCATTATCACCTAGATTTTCAATCTTGTGGTCGAAGATAACTAAATTAACTGAAGATGCCAGCATGGATTTTAATTTGGACCTTACTGCCTCTGGCACCTTGTTGATGGTGTGGTAGACGGAGCCAGAGAGAGAGAGAGAGAGAGAGTGAGAGAGAGCTCTTAGAGAGGAAACATCACTTGGCTTATTGCATCATTTCCAGTGCTTGTCAGTGAGCAAAATGTGTTGCCAAGAGTAAGCTCTATTGCCTTAAAATGAACTCCAGCCAAAAGCCCACACCCCGACTTTGTTTCATCTGGTGCCCACTCTCATCATGTACCCTGTAAATAAGTTCACAATCTGTGTATAAATAATTTAACATGCCAACTTGTTGCTTCAGGTGGTCAAATTTGGACAGAATTTTTTTTTTTTTTTTTTCAATTTGACATTTTGTGTTTCTCCTCCGATCAGTATTCATACTTTTTTCAACTAAGTGCCCAAGCTCTATGGCTATATCAGTTTTTATAGAGTTTTAATAACATCTTCATCTTTGCTGTTCTGCATGATCAGCAAGAACCTGACACTGGCACATTACTTGAGTACTTATAAACACACATCCACACATAAACATAGGCAGAAACAAACAGCTAGTCCAGTTCCCATCTAAATGGGTCTTTGTTTGCAAAGACCTTTACCTGTTTTTGCCACAGCTTAAAGTGATTAGTATTTTACAGAACAACACACTACTGACACAACTGCAGAAACATTCAAATTTCATCTTGGACACAGTTGGATACTTAAACTATATTTGTCTGCTTTATTCATCTGTTTTTGTATGCATTGCTTGTTTATTTTATTGTATCATATTCACAGAGACGGTGGTGAAAAATGTACCTTGAGGCTAAATTGTAAAAATTTTACAATAATCATACTGATGTTAATTAAGGTATAATGTTAACTAATGCATTGTTAATAAAGTACTCTGAAATGGTCCAGATGAAAATGGTGAAGAGCAACAATTTAAAATCTTTAAAAAAATCCCAGATGAAGCTCAGTCAGCGTATCTCAGCATATAAAAAAAGTCAGCACCTGAAGAGAACAGAACCCAGGAGACACATTTTTCAGCTGTATTTTTATGTGCATTTGGCGTGTCTAAAATATTCCCCTTCTTCTTTGATTTATTATGTAATTACTTATTGGATGGTTTTAGGATGTGCTTTATTAATTGGGGAGAGTTTTAAAGATTTGTGTGGGTGTGATGCTTGGCTGACTAATGTTTGGGGAGAGCTACATTTACCATTACCACTTCTTGTTTTAGCTAATACAGTCAATTCACTTACTTAATGCTATGTGATGGATATGCCCATAAATTAAATCAGGGTGTTTGGCTACATGGGAAAGAATAAGAGAGAGTGGCAGAAAGAAAAACTAAGACATATAAATATAGTAAAGGGAAGAGAGAGAGTTAGGTTTGATGGTAAAATATTGTTACCAAAGGTACTTTAGCATAAAGCATGGTGGGGTTGGTTGGTTTATTATTTTTATGGGTTCAGTGGGTTGTGGAGAGACAGACAGGGAGAGGACCTGCAGCATAAGTCAGCGGCCAGACTCAAACCACTGATATCACGCACACACTGAAAGCTTTGGTGCTTCAGGTGAGGAAGTGGAGGATGTGTATATGAAATCAATCCTCTTTAAAGCACAGAATATATATATACACTAGTATGTTCATATTCACAGCAACATGTAAGCTATGGTTGCTGTGTGGAAACTATCTTGCTCGCCTGAATGTGTCTGGACTTGAGCAGGAACCCTCGGGGTGTTTACATGTCTACAGTATATGGGATTGTCAGACCTCAGTAAACAAACAGCATGTATGTGTGTGTGTAGTCTAGTATTGCATGCTCTTGTTTGTATTTTGGATAGATGTGTGTGTTGTGTATTTGTGTATATATGACATGTGTTTGCACACTCATGCACTTTGTGCACTGTTGATTAATGTTGTTGGACAGCAGCAGCAGTCCCCATGGCGAAGTCTATCCATTAGTCTCTGTCACAGCCCAGCTGCAGCTCCACATGTCTAAAGGATAAGAGCTTCCTGACACTTCATCATTCGCAAACTGAGCCTCTAAAGAAGACCAATTACCCACATGCAGTGTTAACAGCAGCCTGGGGGTTTATCTTATGATCTTCTGACCACGCCATTTAATAGAGAAAAATACTATATCAGAGAGCATGCACAGACCTCTGTGCGTATACAGCATGTATGGTAAGAGAACTACATGCACCTGCACACTCACACCACAATGTTAAATTAGGGGAACAGAGAAAACCCTTACATGAGGACCAATAAACATTCACTGTACAGATGTGAGTAAATCTGGCACGTGATGCCCTGGGGTTCCCAGGTAGGATATGTGTTGTGAGTGTGCTCTGAGGTCTCTTTCCTGGAGGAGGAAATCCCAGAAAACCTCCACAGCGAAGTGAAATTCAAAGCATCCTGATAAATATTTTTATATTATTTACAAATACACCACTACTCTAAACCATCGGAGTCCTATTTTACAGTGTGCTGCTGTAAATCAAAATTATTTAAAAGCAAATTTAGTTTTTTTGTGAGATTTGCTGGACAAGAATTCAAAATAGAGTTGGCCAATATTAGTCTAAAGCAAGTGGCAGAGATGTGAGCCAAGGTGAGCATAAGCATGAGTCATCCTTGCATCCCCTAACTCATTTTCTTCCTTGTTGCCTCATCTTTGCACTTGGTCTCCCCCCCCCCATTTGAGCTTCTCTTTTTTGTGCACCTCCAGTGCTCTTCAATTTTCACTGTTTTACTTCTCTCTCTATTCACTCAGATACTCTCCTGTCTTCTCTCTAGTCTCAAACTTTCCACTTAACATCAACAGAAGAAAAAAAAAGCCAGGTCATAGAAGTGCAGCACCCACTGGCAGTCTAGCTGGAAGAAATCCTTGACCTTTCACTCTTGTTGCGTTTTTCTGAGCAGCACGGCCTGTCAGATGACCTCTCATCCTGAATGCTGAGAGACCCTTTGAGCTGAGAGAGACAAAAATACAGCAGAGGGAGAGAGAAGCCATGAACGCAGACATATCTGTTTGGTATAGTATTATCCACTGACTCCAAAACATTTGCCCTAATTTTATCATTTTAATTCCAATATCACTGATTTGGTTCAGTGTAGTTGTTTCAATATGCAAAGCTCTTTAGAAAAAAATGCTATATTCCTAAGTCTCAAAGCCTCAAGTAGCAGCATCCAAATTTGGTATTATCAGACCATCTCAATATTGTGGATGTTGTGAATAGCCATTTTGAACTGGAATGGTCAAACTAACAATTTCTCATCAAAAATAATACAAGTGTGAGGAAAAAAAACAGTTACACAGAAGTCAGCTAAACAATGGCTGTGACAGTAAATTTTGTGTTTTCTGTGCAAGATTATATAAAATATTGGATATCTGAATCACTTGTACTGTTTACAGTAACAATCAAATATACAATAAGCCACTGTAATAGTGTAACCCTGGTAAGTACAAAACTGTTTACACAACTTTACAATATTAGAAAAACAATATCATTTTGACAGTGAACCAAAAAAACTAAGAATTGCCTCTCTGTCGCAGTCATGCTGTTAGCTCTAATGTTTGGATACCTGGGTAATGATCTGTATTATTAGTGAAAAGCATTTCAACTTGTGGCAATATTTGCTGAAGACTGAGCATGGTTGCAGAATGAAACGTATTGCTTTGCATTATTTATGTAAGGACAGCATTTTGTAAGCCTTTAACAACAAAGTTGGGTATATTGTAAAGTTTGGGCCATAACAGTCATAAAATGTTGTAATTACTACTGTAACTCTTAGAATGAGAAAGTGTGAACATATTTGAATGAGAAGAAGAAAGGGGGTACTGTTTATACAGTTTATTAATGCTGCTGATTAATTATGTAGACTCAGGAGAGCAATAGCGCCAGAGCTTGCAGAGTCAGTGCCAGATTTTCTGGAAAGCCTCCCTACCCGTGAAGATTCACAGGCAATGTATTGCTAAGACAGGGGTTTGTGCATGCATTTGTGTGTATGCATAATTACTGTATGCACGCACAAGTACTCATCATACTACTGTAGAATTTCAGTCAGGACTGACAGTTTGTCTACAAGACTGCCTCTGATCTGGTCTTTGATCTGCTTCCAGGATGAAGGAAGCTTTAATATGGTTCCATGAACCCAAAATGTACCCTGGAAGCAGCACACTGTGGCACTGAGCTGTATGAAGGGGAAAAGTACAGAACACTTTTGAATGTGGCGTTATATTCTTGATCTAAAAGCCCATGAGGGGAACAAAAACAGCATCTCGTAAGAAGAAAAAGCAGACAAACACAACTGAAGCTGTGATTTACCGCTGGGGGGGGGGGAGTAAAAGAAGTGTGGAGAAAAGGACCATGACCATTTAATGAGAAATGGCAAAAAAGTCACAGCTGGTTAACATCTGAAGAAGAAAACAACAACATGCTTTTTGCAAGAGCACTAAATTTCAAGTGTGTAAAACTCTAAAATATTATTTTGCTGCTACAAGGAACCCACTGCAGTTTGAACTCACACATTCTAGTGAAGTTTTTCTCTTTTCTTGAGTACTTCTTGAAGTTGTTCTACTGTGAGTCCTAAAGGCGATGGTTTCTCAAATTATAGCTAGTGTCAAACAACGTACATCTAATTGCTAATACAAGAGAAGAATTCATATGCACCTTTGGAAAAAACAGGCACGTGCAAATGTAACCGTGAAGGCTTAACTGGAATTCTCTCTTCTTTTTAATGAGTCTCTATTATCCCTCCAGTGCTCTTCAATTTTCACTGTTTTACTTCTCTCTCTATTCACTCAGATACTCTCCTGTCTTCTCTCTAGTCTCAAACTTTCCACTTAACATCAACAGAAGAAAAAAAAGCCAGGTCATAGAAGTGCAGCACCCACTGGCAGTCTAGCTGGAAGAAATCCTTGACCTTTCACTCTTGTTGCGTTTTTCTGAGCAGCACGGCCTGTCAGATGACCTCTCATCCTGAATGCTGAGAGACCCTTTGAGCTGAGAGAGACAAAAATACAGCAGAGGGAGAGAGAAGCCATGAACGCAGACATATCTGTTTGGTATAGTATTATCCACTGACTCCAAAACATTTGCCCTAATTTTATCATTTTAATTCCAATATCACTGATTTGGTTCAGTGTAGTTGTTTCAATATGCAAAGCTCTTTAGAAAAAAATGCTATATTCCTAAGTCTCAAAGCCTCAAGTAGCAGCATCCAAATTTGGTATTATCAGACCATCTCAATATTGTGGATGTTGTGAATAGCCATTTTGAACTGGAATGGTCAAACTAACAATTTCTCATCAAAAATAATACAAGTGTGAGGAAAAAAAACAGTTACACAGAAGTCAGCTAAACAATGGCTGTGACAGTAAATTTTGTGTTTTCTGTGCAAGATTATATAAAATATTGGATATCTGAATCACTTGTACTGTTTACAGTAACAATCAAATATACAATAAGCCACTGTAATAGTGTAACCCTGGTAAGTACAAAACTGTTTACACAACTTTACAATATTAGAAAAACAATATCATTTTGACAGTGAACCAAAAAAACTAAGAATTGCCTCTCTGTCGCAGTCATGCTGTTAGCTCTAATGTTTGGATACCTGGGTAATGATCTGTATTATTAGTGAAAAGCATTTCAACTTGTGGCAATATTTGCTGAAGACTGAGCATGGTTGCAGAATGAAACGTATTGCTTTGCATTATTTATGTAAGGACAGCATTTTGTAAGCCTTTAACAACAAAGTTGGGTATATTGTAAAGTTTGGGCCATAACAGTCATAAAATGTTGTAATTACTACTGTAACTCTTAGAATGAGAAAGTGTGAACATATTTGAATGAGAAGAAGAAAGGGGGTACTGTTTATACAGTTTATTAATGCTGCTGATTAATTATGTAGACTCAGGAGAGCAATAGCGCCAGAGCTTGCAGAGTCAGTGCCAGATTTTCTGGAAAGCCTCCCTACCCGTGAAGATTCACAGGCAATGTATTGCTAAGACAGGGGTTTGTGCATGCATTTGTGTGTATGCATAATTACTGTATGCACGCACAAGTACTCATCATACTACTGTAGAATTTCAGTCAGGACTGACAGTTTGTCTACAAGACTGCCTCTGATCTGGTCTTTGATCTGCTTCCAGGATGAAGGAAGCTTTAATATGGTTCCATGAACCCAAAATGTACCCTGGAAGCAGCACACTGTGGCACTGAGCTGTATGAAGGGGAAAAGTACAGAACACTTTTGAATGTGGCGTTATATTCTTGATCTAAAAGCCCATGAGGGGAACAAAAACAGCATCTCGTAAGAAGAAAAAGCAGACAAACACAACTGAAGCTGTGATTTACCGCTGGGGGGGGGGGACTAAAAGAAGTGTGGAGAAAAGGACCATGACCATTTAATGAGAAATGGCAAAAAAGTCACAGCTGGTTAACATCTGAAGAAGAAAACAACAACATGCTTTTTGCAAGAGCACTAAATTTCAAGTGTGTAAAACTCTAAAATATTATTTTGCTGCTACAAGGAACCCACTGCAGTTTGAACTCACACATTCTAGTGAAGTTTTTCTCTTTTCTTGAGTACTTCTTGAAGTTGTTCTACTGTGAGTCCTAAAGGCGATGGTTTCTCAAATTATAGCTAGTGTCAAACAACGTACATCTAATTGCTAATACAAGAGAAGAATTCATATGCACCTTTGGAAAAAACAGGCACGTGCAAATGTAACCGTGAAGGCTTAACTGGAATTCTCTCTTCTTTTTAATGAGTCTCTATTATCTCTCATTTTCATTCTTTCTCCCTTGTTTTCTCTTTGAGGCCAAATTATCATAGTTTACAATACTTTGTTTCTGGAGTTGTTCATTCTATCACTCTATCCTATTTTGCTATAAATGTATTTAATGACCTGACAGCACCGTGTTTAAGATCTGGTTGGGTTTAGGCACAACCATGACTTGGATGGGACTGAGTTAAAATAAACAGATAGTTCAGGGAAGAAGTACAGCATCGCTAAGGTTTGGTGGACTTTTATTATCATGTTTATAGTAATAGTCACTTCAGAAAGAAGTCATGGTTAAACAAAATCAACACTGACTCTCGATAGGAGATGGAAACAAACATCAGTCTCCCACGTGTCATGTTGGCTGAGCAACCTATCCAGCCTGACCTAATCTATCTGTGGACTCTGTCACATTGCCACTCCACTGCTATTGTTTTTCTTGAAAGATCAGTCTAAAAAACCTTTAAAGGAGGAAATAAGGAAGAAACTTTGGAGAGAGCAACAGAGGAGGGATGCTCCATCTAGCATGGACATGCAGAGTAGATCAATACAAAATAAAAACAGTAAGATCACATTATGGAGAGTGTGAATGACAGTGTTAGGAAGGTATCAAGCATCCAGGTAAAACAGGTATGACCTGGGCCACACAATCTTCTCTCTCTCACAAAGATCTGGAAAGAGGACAGACTATACATTCACTCAAGAGGCAAAACTCAGACTTAAGGGGAGAGAGACAAAAATCTAAAGGATCTCCTGGAGGAGAAAGATGGGAAAACAAGCAATTCAGAATAAAGTACTGACAGCCACTACTTAATCACTGTAACCGTTCTTGCCTAATTTTTGAGTTATAATTTCCCCATTCCTTGTTAAGTTCTTCCTCCTTACACCCTCCTCTCCTCTCCACCCTACCAACTTTCTCCACTACGCTCTGTTTTACTCAATCCTCTCTGCCTCCTAAGAGAGCTACGGTCTCATCTAATCTCTCTTCTCTTTGCCTTTGCTTTCCTCGGTCATTAAGATGCAATGCAGGAAAGTGATTGCTGCCCCAAACCCCAGAGATATCTTTGAGGATTCACTGAAACACATGCTGCTGGTAAAGGCTCAGCATACACAAGAAGAAACATAATATTGGCAGATCATTCACAGATGGCTGTAGACGGGGAGCAATTTCCCACAGTATGGCTTGTTTACCAAAAATATGTAATCCACCTCCATCTTCCGAGTGTGTTTTTCTGTGAAGTTTTGTTTTGTTTTTTTTTTAACAAACCCATCATTGTTTAACTCTTGATTAAATATGAACTTGCTATGAACTGCAGTCAACATTCTCAGTAGATCAGTAATTCATCTTCTGTCTTTCAAATAGCTGAAGGTTTTGTAATACAGGTGAAATATTAAAATACATGATACAAAAGCATAGCATAATCAATCAAGCACATTAATATGCCTGACCCTCATCGCGTTGGAGAAATATCAGTAAAGTTGATGCAGCAGCCTGTCAAAGTCAAACAGTGACTAAAAGCCATTCTGCCATAATTGCATTTGGCAGTATCCAATGGTAATAGCTGCAAAATGTGAGATGGCCAATTTCATTGTTGCACTGGAGTATGAAGAGGATTGTAATTCAAAGTGCTCTGATGTATAGTAGAGTTTAGCTCAGTCATCAAGTCTAATACAGAAAGGAAGAGGTGGGGGCTGGTGGTTACAGCAGAGTGACAGCCTTACAAATGGCTGAGCTGAAATCATTCACAGTGAGATTGTGTGCCTTCATTAAAATTTATATATGAGGGAACAGGTAGCTAAAGCAGTAGTGCACAGGTAGCATTATAGGAGATTAGTGGCACACTGTGTAAGAAATATAGCATGTTAATTTATCATATATCTGCCATCTCCACCTCCTGTGTCTATCTAGTGAAGGTAGCAATATCTAGTACCCTGCCTGGTTAGGATCAGTGCCCTTCATAAAAAGCCTTTGTGAACACAGGAAAGAAAATCCAGTGGATCTGCATTTCCCTGCAAGCTCACTGAGCCGAATCATGCTCTCTTTTCTCTTCCTGAACAGTTCTAATCCGTTAAGTCTCTGACTAATTTACACATACAAATTTTTGTTTCTACCGTAGTTTGCCTCTCATCTCTCCCTACTCTTTTGCCATTTCTGTCTGACTCTCTCTGGCTCCTTCTCTCCTCAGCCCCAGATGTGCAGCATCTCCACTCAAAAGCGCTTTTCTATTGCAGGGTACAATAAACAGCTGTTTGGACTGTGGAATAACAAAGATAGTCACCATGGATACTCTTCCATTCCGTGAACGATGAGTGGCCCTTTCCGAGTTCTAAAAAGAGCAATTATCTGATGACATCAAAGACAGGCGACAACATAAAAAGGCAAAGCAGGGGAATTGGAACCAAATCATTTACAACACAGGTAGAGAAGGGGTCTAGTTTGCCTAATTCAGCTGCTGTGGCCGCCTTCAGGCAGCAAGCTTTCACCTCAAGTGGCCTGAGACAATTAAACAAAGTTGGAATGACCTGAGTTTCATAAAGTATAATAATGAAGACCCACAGCTACAGTGTTTTTTATAAATGTGATGAAAAGATAATTACTGTATTTGTTTATCCCACTGAAAGCAATAATGGGATGACACTACAACAGCTCTATATTATTTATTGCAATAGCGAAGCATTTCTCATCCTGTTTTGGATGAAGCTGCAACCTCTGAATTACGGTACCATCACGCATTACTTTGTTTATAGATACTGTACACGGAGCACTTGGCCACTATTTTACCAAAGTATTTTTAAGTAGTTATTAATTTATTTACAATCCCACATCAGATAAAGTTGGGACGATATGCAAAATCAAAATTTGAACAAAACAAAACTGATGAGCTATCACATCAAATAATGTGCTTCTGTGTTGTTTTCAATTTAATAAAGGACACATGATTTACAAATCACAATTTTCAGTTTTAATTTTGATTTTACATAACATTCCAACTTTTTATGATTTGGGGTTGTATTGAATCATGGAGGTACAAGTGTCCATCACACGTGGTAACACTGCGATCAAGTTATGCTACTACAAAGGTAACTGTAACCCCTCCTTTAAATTGTTATGATGTCATGTAGATCCAGTGCTTTTGGAGGACCACTGCTTTTAGGTATGTACAAAAAGGTAGGCTAGTGGTTAAGGCGCAGCGCTCTCACTGCTGCAGCCCAGGTTAAAGTCAGGGGTGCATCAGGAAGGGCATCCGGCGTAAAACACGAGCCAAATGTCAACATGCGAGTCGTCAGTGTGACGATTCGCTGTGGAGAAACGGGAAAAGCCGAAAGTGACTTTCTTACAAAAGAAAAAACAACCCTTACAAGAAGTTAATACACCAGTATAGTTTTATAAAGTATATACATTATAATGAGCTTCAACTGAACCTCAAGGGTTTTGGGCAAATCAACAGTGAATGTTCTTGACATTTTCATTTTAGCGTTAGTGATGGCAATGTTGCTCCCTTAAGAGCTAGGCTGGCATTTTCATATCATGGGAGCTGAGAACTCTCTGAAATAATTTATAGTCCATGGAGACGCAATCTCATTATAACCAAGAGATGTTGAGCTTCAGCAAAGTTCAACATGAAAAATGAATTGCAATCTGCTTCCCTAAAGAGCTTTCCACAGTTAGAATTAGAATCATTTTACATGTGTGACAAATGCATTGCAAGGTGATGCAGTGACACAGGTGCCTGATATGCAGTTTCAGGACAGATTAAAAGAAACAAACACGTGAAATACAGTATGAGGGAAAATCTATGATAGACTATTAAAAAGTAGTTTGCAAAAAGGAAGAGGTCAGAGGTCAGGTGGTGTCCGAAAACAATCACAGAATAGAGCGAGAGCCTACAACTGAATTAAGTGCAAAAGATTCCCTACAGTGGAACATGAGAAGAAAGATGAGTCACATCTGGGCTGAGTAGCTGCAGGGAAGAGTCAAAAGCAGAAAAACTGCAGCACTGCAAGTTTGTTCATATGCTTAAATGACAACATTCACACTGTCCTGACTAGCGACCTCTTGTGGTCATGGAGACAGAAATAAAGGCAGTCATGGTGCAATGTCATAGCACTATAAAACATCTGGCAATGCAAAGGTTGAGGTTAAAAATTGTCCCATACCGACTGAAAAACAGAGATGGCTGACTTTGGCCTGACCCTGGTGACTACAGCTCGAGTCTCATTTCCTAAAAAAGTTCTGTGTGCTTCAAAAGAAGTGCATGCAACAATATCTGAAACCTGCTTTCCAGTGGCAGAACCATGGGCAAACTTCGATTTTTGTACAGTAACTATCCAAATCAATCACAACCCACATTACACCAAAACTGGCCAGGTGCACAGTAGTGTGAATTAGACAGGGCCTTTTAGCCTGGAGGTATAAGGATGATGTGGCCTTGGTCTTATGTGTTGTAAAACTAATGTAAGCAGGAACTGGGAGTCTGGGAATTACGTGTGAAAATTTAAAGCCCAATCAACACTTTGTGTACTGCAGCGTTTCAGCCCAGCAGTTAACAGTCTACACAATCTGCATTCAAATGACCGATGTGCAGCAGATTCAAGGACACCAGCAACAAAGCGGTTACAGCTGGTCAACCTGTAACTGATAAAAACTTACAGCTGGTAAAAGGTGAGATAAATAAAATATAAACCAGGATCCAGTCTAACAGATGCTGAAGACTGCAGATATAGTGGGCCTTGTGAAGTAATTAACAGAAAGGTTTCGGCAAATGCTGAAGATTTGTATTCAAACACTCACTAGCTATGTGAGTTTCAGCCTATATATGTTACACTTCAAGCTATAAATTGGTGTGTAGAGTGCGAGATATTGTGCACTGGCCCAGCGCACCGTGAGGACACTTCACTGAGTGGAATGAGACTAGCAGAATAAATTAGAGTTGGGTATCTCATATTTTGGTAGCTGACAAGTGCAAGGACCAGAGTTCACAAGGTTGTGCAAAGACTGTAGAATTTCAACTATGGGCATTAACTGCTCAGGTCATGACAAATAGCATGGTAATAAATGGTGACAGCGGTCAGGTTTATTATTGGAGCCTAGAGATTGTGGGGTTTGCAGTGTGTGAATCAGAGAACTGGAATGAGATCAAGACAAGGTCTAAAGGATTCTGAGATATAGTGCAATAATCTGTAATGTATATCAGACTGTGTCACAAATGCTAAGATTTACAGTTCATAAATGTGCAAAAAAGGCTATTATATAATCAGTTACCTATATATTATATCAAATCAAATGAAAATGTATTTATATAGCGCTTTACAACAACATCTGGTTGACCAAAGTGCTTCACATCATAAACAGAAATTAAACAATAAACTAAAATAAGAGCCAACATCAATGAATATCAGACTCCATTAAGAATTAAATGTCTTAGTAAATAAAAAGGTCTTCAGGAGAGATTTAAACACAGACAAATCTAAGAAGGCAAATCACTCCAAAGTTTTGGGGCCACGATGGTCTGCCCTGTTTGTGACGAGATCCTGGAACCTCTAGAAGTTACACAGATGAAGATCTAAGACATCTAACTGGGATCTAACTTGAATAAGACTGCTGAGATACCAGGGTGCCAAACCATTTAAAACCTTGAAAACAAAAATTCTGAAGGGAACTCGAAGCCAGTGAAGGGAAGCCAGTATAGGTGAGATACGCTCATAGTATTTATGTGAATTCATCAGTAAACAAGCAGCAGCATTTTGAACCAACCGGAGACGTGAAAAAAGAAGCAATTTACCGACTCCAGAACACAGTAAATTACAGTAGTCGAGCTTAGAATTAAGAAACGCATGAACTGCAATTTCATAATTGTTAAATGAGAGAAAAGGCCTCATTTTACTAAACAATCACAATTGGAAAAACGTTCTATTAGATAAATACCAGTTGAGGAGAGTACCAGGAATTCCTACGCATTGAGAAAGACGAGATATGAGGATCTGATGGTCCACTGCATCAAAAGCAGCTGACAGGTCAAGGAGTACCAACAACACAAAGTCTCCAGCATCCCTAGCCAGCAGAATATAAGTGCTAATTTTCAAAAGAAGAAGTAATTTATCTTTGTGGATCAAAAGTACTTTGCTTCAGTGCACAGCAATTGTGTACATTTGTTCTCGAAGGCTTGCTGTGTTTGATACTCGAGCAAACCAGCCTGTTTAGTGTTGCTCAGAAATTGATATTCACCCGTGTTGGGGTTTTGTGTTAAGTTGCTGCTGGCTTTCTGAAACACATTTCAAAGTCCAACAGCATGCAATGATTCATTTATGGAGGGCTCCTATGACTCCAGTAAAACAGAGGGCGAGGCTCAAGAATTTCAAATGTAAGCGAGACAACTGAAGGACAATTTACTAGTCACTTGGTGTACACAAAGGTGAAGTGTATTTCATCTGAAGATGCACTTGAAGTTCAGTTGGCCTCATGTACTGGATTGAGAGGTTTAAATTCTGCTCAGAGTTTTGGTGTCTCTTTGAGCTAGAGAACTGACAGCACAACCATAAGCTGCCTGCGGTGACTGACAGAGCTCCTGTGGCCTGTATTAGAGAGGACTGTAGCTGGACATAACAACTAAGCATCACAGCCTGTAGCTGATCATTCAGACCAGTATTAGAGTTTGTGGGCAGGTTGTTTGGTGTTTCTTGGCAAACTGACAAACAGAGCAAAGATGTACACATATAGGTTTACCTAATCTGACAGATGATTTCTTTTGTTACACCACTTTTTAGCTTTTCTTACTCTTCCACAATGTCTCCATAATCAGCACCATTAAATCTAGTTCTTTCTCTTCTTGTTCTGAATGAGAAAACCCTTAAATGCTTAATATTTTCAATAAAAATGTTGGATTCAGACTCACCTGCTGTTGCTTTGCAAGACAGGGACAGTCTTGGTGACTGCTGGTCAGATAACCTTTGTTGTCTCCTTCTGTCGCTGCATCTAATTATTCTTCCTCTCCTTGTTTTTACTTGATTGTCTTCTGATGCATTTTTTCAGTCCTGTTCTCCTGTGCTTGTAATTTGTTAGTTTTTCCCTGCTGTTCAGTTAGTTTAGTGTGGTTTCATGTCCAGTGGGAGGTCAGTATTATTTATAGTCACTTCAATATGGAAAAGAAATAAATACATTTATTTATGTATCATGCATTTTCCTGTTATAAAAAACATGCTGACAGTATAAAAACAGACTGCTTAAAAATGTTGAGTACATTTTAAGATACGTCATGTTATTATGTTGTATTGTTGTCTAAATAACTAATAAATAACTAAGACTAACACCAACTGACTCAAACTGGGACCAACTTGAACCAGCGTGGTGCGATCAGTCAATGAACCCCATTCCCATTCATAATCTGTGCAACATTCACCATGCGCATTGTCACCTCTAGGTGTAGATGAGAGTTTCGGCACATACACACATTTCAAAATAATAAGTTCAGACCTTCAGAGAACCCTTAAACACTTTTCAAATGAGCGTTCTATACATTTTAAGTACATACAGTTGGTCTCAGGAACTTCTCTCCATGTTCATAGATGCTAGTGCATTTGTAATTCATATACTGTAGATGAGTAAAAAGAAAAAAAAATACAAACAAATCACTCTGCTCCATTTTCAACTACTCTACAATGTCACTCCCTCATAATTACAGCATTATTCAGTAAATATTCTCCATCCTGGTCCTCCAGTCTATGAATACACATCTTACTTAAGAAGGACTCTCTTCAGATCTGTGACTAAGTTTTCAGAAGAACTTTAAGATGAAAGTGCAATCAGCTCTAATCTGTATTCATAACATGGATGTAAGGGGCTGGCAATAAGAAAATAAATCATTGGAAAAATAATGGAATTGTTCTTCACCTGGGTTATTGGATATGGAAAAGAATGTGTGCTTACACACAACTGTGCGCACCCATTCAGGTATATTTACAGTAGGTCTTACAAAGCCACATACACATGTGAAAACCATGCACATGCTGTGCAGTGCATGGTTGCCACATACACATGTGAAAACCATGCACTGCACAGCATGTATGTACAATGTAAAGGCTAACTAAGCTCCCCACATGCAACATAGTGTACAACCTAATGCATACAGAACGTTTCCAGTATACAACACCCAAGCATCCACACAACACACATTAGCTCGTCAGTTTCCTCTGCTGGAGGACTTCATTCATCACTCCATCCTTGTTTCTCACTCTAATCCCATCCACTGTCCTCCTTCCTCCATTAGAAAGCTTCTTTAACAGCTCTTTTATCTCATCCATGAATCAGTCATCTGCTCCCTTTTCTCTCATGTGTAATCTCAGACTCTTACATTCTTGGCTCCAGTAATATCTTCTCTTCTGTTCCTCACCAGCACAGGAAGAGAAAGAGCGAAGAGCAGCCAGAAATCACATGCTCATGTTGAATTCTCTGCCCAAACACACTATGGATGTTAACTGCATATTTTGCGGGTCATATAGTGCACAGATCGCACTGTACTGTAGTATAAGCAGACGATGATATTTAATCATCTCTCCTCAAAGCTGTGTTAAAATAATTTACTGGCTAAATTGGCATAGCCTGATTTCAAGGCTGGCTCACAGGCCCAGTTCATCTGATTATTCAAATTATCAAAGACCTGCCAAAATTAGAGGGGAGTAGGAGAGGAAACTGATCAGAGACAGGCTGTAAAAAAGAATCAAGAGGTTGACAAGAAAAACTGAAGTTCAATCAAAGATTCTTTGGTCTAAAAGTGTATGTTTTATTTTAAACTGACATGTTATGGAATGGAAATGACTACAAATAGTAAGATCACATACATCAAACACCAACAGGAAGAATAAAAATGTTGGTTTGCGAGTGTTACTGGGGATGGTGGACATTCAGTGCGTTTTATTAGGACACTGTGATTAGCATTTAGTAAGGTGGTTCATGACTGCATTGGCAAGGGCCTGATTTACAGAGCTGTAACCTTCTGCACTGTACTAGGAATATAAAAATATCCTTTCACAAATATCTGAGCTCCTGTCCCACCAAGGATCACCAACTTGTCTGTCAGAAGGTGAAGAGAGGAATTCCTCTGGGTATTAAATGGCATGTAATCACATTGATTGGTTTTGACTGCAGTACGATATTATCATGGCCATGGATAGTGAATGAGAGCTTTCTGGCTGCATATTTCTAACCACAAACTATACTAATACAGTTATTACAGTAATACCTGCCACACTGTAATGGTTAGTTAGTACTATTATAATTACTGGAATGAAGTAGCGTGATGATGATAAATGTTTTCTGACCATTACAATGTTCTTCATCATAGTCTGTTTAACATTTCTCAACATCATTCCAAAAAATATTAGCTAAACTTTATTTTTAGGGCTCACCTAACCCACACCCATGTTCCCAGTGACAAACTGATAATGGCCATTTGATGGAGTAATAACATTCGAAGCCGGTGCTCTGGCTATGACTCCTCTATTTTCTGTCTTTATTTCCTTTTAAAGCAATTTAGCCTTTTGACACTGGCAGTATTCAGGGTTGAGGAATGCATTTGTTCTTTATACTATGTTAGTTTTGTGTGTACAGCATATGCGGGGAGTGTCTCTGAGGCAAAAACAGATACTGTATTTGTATGTCAGTACAAGTTAAACACTGATACTGCTAAATGTTGTACAGTGTTCCTGTGCGATGGATTAATTCAGTTTGAGACCTCAGGCAGGTGTATTGATTGACTTTGCAGACTACAGATGGCGAGCATGAAACTAGAGCCAGGCTCATTTACATTTGCTTTTCCCTAGATTTTGCTGCCTTCCCTCATTATTCATAACTTATGACTTTTCATATTATGTCAACACTTTATATCAATATTTATTACTGTTTTAGATTGAGAAATTGCTTCACAGCCATAGCCTTGGAGGAAAGTGTTACTCCTTAAAATCCAATTACTTCTCCTAGTTATCATTTTAGTCAAGAGAGTAAACCAATTTGAAAATGGAGAGAGGCCTTGATGGAACTGTTGATGTGTGTGCACGTGCACAACTAATTCCATATCGTGTGTGTGCGTGTGTGTGAGTGTTCTAGTATGGCTAGAATTTGTCAGGACCAGTTTGAGTTTTACTCCATGAGAGACGGGACATTTTGGCTGGTCCTCACTTTCTGACACACCTTCAAAAGTCTGTTTGAAGGTTAAGAGTTTGAATTAAATTTGGGTTATCCTCACAAAGATATTTGTAGAAATGTGTTTGTGAGTGTTTACACAGTGCTCTCCACAGTCTTTATCGAGGATTCTCAGTGAGACGCACGACCTACTGTAACAGCCACTCCTCCAGCTCCCTGCATGGTTGGGTTGACTGTGGTCAATAACCAACCAATAACCTGGCCCCTGTGTCACTGCAGAGTTTTCTGAGACTGATGAACAGAGTTTTGTGTGTGTGTGTGTGCCTTTGTATTACTTACATTATGGGGACTGTTAACACACTCACATTGTGGGGACTCGGCCATCCTGGAACTCACTGAATTTTAGGGGGGCAACATGGTTTAAGGTTAAGGGCCAGGGTTAGGGTTAGCTTAAGGTCAGGTTTTAGGGTTAAGGTTAGGCAAGTAGTGATTATAGCAAAGGTTAGGGTTAAGTCTACAGGAAATGAATGTAAGTTAATGTAAAGTCCCCACAAAGAATGAAAACAGTGTGTGTGTGTGTGTGTGTGTTTGTCGATGGTGATGCAGAGGGTGGAGGGGGTAGGGGATTTGAAGGTGGCCAGGCCTGTTAAGATCATTCTCCTGTGACAGCCCACTCGCTCTCATCCTCTCTGCTCTCAACTCATTCACTCTCATTTCACACTTGATGGTAAATGGAAAGAGGGAAAGAAAAACAAGGAGCAGGGAGGAGTGAAGAAGAGGAGAAGAAAAGATGCTTTTGGACACTGAGGAGGAAGGATGGAACAGAGAGCAAAGGTCAGGAGGGTCAGAGGAGGATAAATGACAGCTGTTAGGGCACTGCAGAGTAGGATAAAAAGAAATGGACTATCACTTGTATCAGAACAGAAGAGTAGTTAATTCTTGTTGTTTTTAAAAATGTACTTTATCATTCAGCCTATATAAACAAACAGCTGGTCAGTTATTTGTATTTTAGCATTATTTGATGTATTCTCAGTCGGAAAAGGGTGGCTTGCGGCCGGGTGCACCCTTAGAGATAGGGTGAGGAGCTCGGTCACCCGGGAGGAGCTCAGAGTAGAACCGCTGCTCCTCCACATCGAGAGGAGCCAGCTGAGGTGGCTCGGGCATCTGTTTCGGATGCCTCCTGGGCGCCTTCCTAGGGAGGTGTTCTGGGCATGTCCCACCGGGAGGAGGCCCCGGGGAAGACCCAGGACACGCTGGAGGGACTATGTCTCTCGGCTGGCCTGGGAACGCCGCGGCATTCCCCCGGAGGAGCTGGAGGAAGTGTCTGGAGAGAGGGAAGTCTGGGCATCTTTGCTTAGACTGCTGCCCCTGTGACCCGGTCCCGGATAAGCGGAGGAAAATGGATGGATGGATGGATGGATGGATGGATGGATGATGTATTTTAATCAATTCACCTAATCTCTAACCTGAAAGCGGAATTCAGCAATAACTTAAAATCGGCATTTTCCCAACCTCCAGTGGTTTACCTCATGTCTTCTTATAGTGAAGTAGAGTGATGTACTAGTATTATGCTCTAGGCTGTGTCAGTACATCCTGACATCACAGATAGGTGTGGTGACATGTGCAACACAGGCACTTCTAATCACACCCAAATACAGCAGATGTCGGGTGTGGTCAGAGGTACAACATGTGAGCAGCAAAGCACTGCTTTTTAGCCTATTGTAGTCTGGATATCCGAACCAAGCCCAACGAGATCAGCTAGTGTCCGAGGGTTCGGGCGAGGTTCCAACAAAAATTTAGAAACTATATTCGGACATGTAGGTTAAGCTTTAAGCTAGATGGTGGGAGCACTCAAATGTCTACTTCATTTAATGATAATGGGAAAAACATCATACAAACAACCTCGTCGGGCTTGGATCGGGCTCTGACATTATATACTATAAACTCAGGATAGGTGGGGTTCGGACAGAAATATGTGGCCTGATCCATGCTCTAGCCTGGTGTTATATTACTATTTAAAGATGTTTTGGCTTTGATTTTATCATCCTACGGTGCCTGTGTAAAGACATCTCACTGAATCAAATTGTTATCCTTGTATGTATGAACATTTTCAGTGTTTGGCTGTAAATGATACTATTGAAAGTTGATGACTATTGCTACCATTGATACGAATGGTAATAATAACAATTGTCAAGTTGTGTGTGATTTTAGCAATTCACCAAAGCTCCAGCCTTGAAGGGAAAATTGATCTTATCAACAATGTCACACTCTGAAATGAGCCAAGCTTCACACTGAGGTTTTTTTTACATCTAGTACATTTTCATTCTAAAACAATGGTTTAAAGATAAGCCATTTGCTTGTAATGACATATTTTTAAGCATTGCTCCCTTTGCTTAAGAATTAATCACTTCTTTTACCATAGCATCCATAACACTCACCAACCTAGGAGTTGCCAGTAAAAAGCAATCTTTTCTTTTTAGGCACTTAAGAGGTTTAGGGTTAAATACAGTGACAAAGGACATTAATACTGTAGTCAGAGTTACATTTGAATACTACAGAGCTTCTGCACTTGTCCGGACTTTAGATCAGCAGCCTCCTGGTTACATGGCTTTTTTTTTTTTTTTTTTTCTTTTGATGCTGTCTGTTCGCTTAAATAACTGCTGGACAATTTCAGAAATTGATGGGCAATATCTAAAGAGTGATTTTTCTGGACTCAGAAATTAAGTAAATAAATAAAGAATAAATAACATTAAAAATAGTGTACTCTCTCTTTCTCTATCTGCTTCAATTATACACTTCAAATTTCTGCTCATTAGATTTGCAGACTGGGCTGTACTGATAAGGAAACAAACTGCAGTCTCAGCATGTTTAAAAAAAGAGTTGCTCAACCTAAACTTTAGGCATCATATCATATTTGTTATATTCAGAAAATATGATAATGTAATTACAGTACACCAGAGTATGCAATTCATAACTGCTTTTAATCTCTGGTAACCATTTTCCATAATTAATATTGCATGTGTAATAAAATAGCCTTTCTGTCCGCAGTGAATCTGTTCTTATATTAGAGCCTTATTCTACTAAATGCAACCATCTTTATATGTAACAGCAGCTCCAGCTGGTCTGTGATAAGCAACAAATCACCTGGCTATGAGGCAGCGTCACACGGTGATCAATGTCATGAGCTAAACAATGCTGTTTTTGTGTTTTTCATAATGACCTCTGTTCATCAAAGTCACAGTAGGCAAGGCAGCACAATATTTTAACTATTCACCATCAATCTGGCTGAAACACACCACAGGCCGTGCTTCACATGCTTTGATGCTTCAAGCCGTTGTGTACCAGACAATGACATTTTAGAGATTATAACTAGCTGACTTGGGGTCATATTTCTATTGACGATTTTAGTAAATGGTAGGAAATGACACCTTTAAAATCATAATAATTCAGTGCCACATGTTAATCAAAATAATTAAGTCATACTTTTTACAGCACTGAAAAAAGTATTTTTTTTAAATGTTAATATAGGCCTTGGTGCTCAAGCTGTTCAATTCAGTTTGTCTGCCTTAATTGCTGCAGCATCTCAAGAATATGTTGCTGATTTGGTCTAAAGCACTGAAACACTTCTCCAATTACAGAATATTTTAAGAACATAAAATTGCATAATGTGTGATTTAATATTCAAAGAATTTTCAATAACAGTTTCTCCTAATTTCTGCACTGTGCAGTATTTCAAATATCCAAATTTCCTCAAAATGTCAACACATTTGAGCCAATGTGACTCTCAAGATGAATGTTTTTCTACAACATTCATTTTAATCTCTTCCAAAAGGATCAATCTATGAGAGGAAATCATGTGTGAGTGGGGCACAAAGTGGGGCCAAAGTCTCTGAATACTTTGTATAACCTTCCTATGTTTGCTCCCACATCAGGGGACCTTAACTGCTTTAGATTTGGTGCCACTGCCTCTTGCTTCAAAATAGATAAAATGAAGAGTTTAGCATGTTTAACAGGCACATTAACCTGATTCTATGTGTATTGACAATGACAGTCATACTTTATAATTTATTTATCCTGCAGAAACACTTGTCTTTCATCCAGAGATAAAAAGGTGAGGCATGTCAAAGCTGCTTTTGTGTTTGGACATGGTGACATATACTGTAAAAAGGACAAACTGTAAAACAAGATGTTCATTTTTCCAGTGAGGTGTGTGTGTGTTGGTACAATTTTCCAAAAAAACTAAAAAAGAAAAAAAAACTGTGAAGAGTGACTGTGCCAGGCTTCAAACGACAGGGTCTGTTCTTTGTTCTCTGCCATAGTGTTTACACTGGAAGCTTTTTATGAAAAGTCTCTCTGACTGAAGAGCTCCACTCTGCACTGTGCCTCCATCCACTTCAATTTGTTTCAGGGTAGGCTGACGGCACTCCACTTGATGATGGGAGTGAAACGGAAGCAGCAGAAATCAAAGAAATCAAAAATTCAGCTATTTTTGAGGAGTATTAACTTCAAACTACGTCATCCACAAATGCCGCGTTACTGCTCACACACCTCCAGGTGGAGGTGTGTGATATGAACGCTACATCCTTGTTGCTGCTGAGAGATACAGACAGACATTTAGACAAGAGATGCAGAGGGATGGAGATGAGGAGGGGCCACTGCTGAAGCTTCCCTCAGCCAATGCTTTTAGTGAGTGTTCTATAATTTTCTGAAAGAGGAAGAGTGACTGCATCAAGCTTCAAACAGCAGGACCTACTCTTTGATCCATAGCTTTTCATAAAAATATTTCTTCATCTGTATCTCAAGAGTTTCCGATCTGCCTTTCTTAAGTGAATTTAAATGAATAGACCAAAAGAAACAAAGGCTTCAGATTCAGCATGTTAAAGCACACAGTTACATTTTATGCTGTGCAATTAGAAATGTGTTCATTTGCATAACTTCCTGAGGCACAAAAAATCAGGACCTATAAGTGCTGAGGAAAAAAAGGTTCAGAAAACAGGATGAGTAATTTGCAAGTCAGGAACGGGGAACGCAGTTGATAAGGATGAACAGAAAAGGATGGCTGAGGCTAGATTTAAAGCCACTGCTTTGTAGTCTTTGTAGGTCAGGGCTGGGAAGTATAGATGTTTTTTGCAATTTGTACAGCTGCCAGTGACTGATCATTGTTGTGCAATGCAAAAAAAAAAAAACATCACCATTGCAAGTCAAAAAGTTGGTTAATAATCAGGCCAGGGGAGGTGGTAGTGACAGCACTATAGCAATACTACAGTGACCTCGCCTCATCACAAATGTCATGGGACCTGTCGTGATTGATCGATCTATCAGTCAAGATAGACAGATAGATAGCTAGATAGCTAGACTGATTGATTAGTGAGAATGTTATGATGAGAACTCAAATAATTTATCTTGTCTGGGTGTTCTGGACATAGTATTTAATTGATTGTTGGATGACTTAGATGATAAAAAGCCTTAATCATTCTGAATTACACTGAGGAGACACTTATGCCAGATTAACAACCTAACTAACTAAATCAATAAATAAAATTTGACCAAAGTCATAGAACACTTTATTGAAGCATATGTGTTTGAAAAGGAGTCTCAAATTAAGATTTAATGTCTTGGCTTGGAGATGCATCATAATATTGAGAGATAAAATTAATTATCACTCTGGTTAAATGTAATTTGTGTTTGAGTCCCAGTCTCCATACTGTAATTTCAGAGTGCATCCTTATCTGTGAGGTAATAATACTGGTGTCAGGTGGGAATATTGTTCGTTTATTTTTCTTGATATAAAGTCAAGATCATACCTCTAGGTGTAATTTAAAAAAAAAAGTCGAGTCTATTGTGTTTCTATATTTACTTTGTATGGCGAAGATAAAAATGCATAAAACAATGAAATAACACTCTAAAATACTACAACTGACAAAGTTTTGTTTCTTAAATTTTCCCTGTGAAATTGAAATTCACTGATTCATTAATTATGGTAACAAAAGTGTACTATACTGTACAGAGTATGAAAATACAGAACACGCTGAGTGATTGTAACAAAGCAACATCCAGCAGCTACTGACAGCTGACTGTCTGTCATGGTCAGCATTTGGTGATGGAGGTGGATGAGAAACAAAGGTGGTCAAAAGCAATTTTCATGACATAATTTCTGTCTGTCAGTCTGTCAAACAAAGCCTCTGGGTTTATCACTTGGCAACTGCATGACACTGCATCCAACCACCAGCAGTGTACAATTACATAAAATGAGACAGGTACACTGGTCATGCACATAGAAATATATTTATATACACACAAGCACTCACACAGGACAGAGGACACACTCACATTTGACAGATGTGCCAAGCTCAGTATGTGAAAGAACGGACAATCATACATTAGGACAGCACCAAAAGGTAGGCAGTGAAATGACTGACAGGTTTCATTCTCTTACTGACCCACAGTTTCACACAGAACTCACAAAGCTCCATGGGGGCCTGCATCCAGATCTCATCTACCCTACCACAGATTTCTAATAACAACTTCAACACTAAATCTGTCAGGGGAACTTACAGTACAAGAGGCCTTTGTAAAATCAATGGGGATCAATTGGGATCAGTTGCATTCAGGTATATCTGCACAGTCAGTCTCTATGAGGCCAACTTTGGAAAAAGATGTTCTCTTTCTTGAATACAAATGAAATGTCTAAGGCAAGATTTAATAATATGTGTTCCCTTGGCTGTCTGCCTGGCACAGGAGCTGCTACCATTAGCTAGCTCAGTAGTTCTGTTTTAAAGCCTCAATTATAGCTTTGGGGGAGCAAAGGTGAAACTGAAAAAGTTCAAAAGAAGTTCATTTTTGCTGTTACCGACTGAAAAATTTCCCATGATGAGGATTCATAAAGCATTAGTTAATAATAAAAGGTTCCTTAGAAACAGTCCTTAAAGCAAAAGGACTGGTCATGATCATTAAGTAGACTTCTGAGGTCAGCTTCACCTGGTGATTGACATTTATGCTCAGAAATGTGGCTGCAGCCTATAGGGTGCTTTGGCTTGATTCATTTGGTCTGGACCGAGGAAAGGTCCTGATCCAGTCTGTGTTTACTCTGGCTTTTTTCAAACAGAGGCATATACATGAAGTTATACAGACATATAGGCGACTCAGTGGGTGGACAATTGACTTGCAGTTGTCTTTTACATATTGAAGACTCAAAGGGGAAACTCGAATTCCAATGACTGCCAGCAGTTTATGTAGCGCTCAAATGCATCTGTGTTCACAGGTACAGGGAGTGACAGGGCAAAAATCACATCTTGTGCAGCCAGGGGTGTTACTGTAAGATTATTATGTCACACACTTAAAATAATAGATGTTTGGTGTGAAAGCATCCCACAAATATATATGTAATATCGTCATGGCTCCTGGCTTTAGTTAATAAACTGGCAGCAGCACTGGTAAAGTCTTTAAAATGAAGGCACTAGTTTTTTTTCTGTTGTTTTTGATTTTGTTTTCTATATCCAAGCTAAATTTAAAATGCCAACAAAGACAAATCAGAATTCCTCAAAGACATAATTCATACAAGAACTGATTAGGTTAAAACCTGTCTATTTGATGGTAAACTGATTATAGTTTACAGACACCAACAAAGGGCAAATGATAGAGCATCCCAATTTTGCCAGGTGTCAATTTTTTTTATTATTATTTATAGTAACATTTAGAAAGACCTGAATGAAATCAAAACATCACTAGGTTTGTTTTTAGAGAGTTCTGCTTGTGCACCTTCACCATCTGAAGCTATAAAATTTATGCTCATGTTTGCATAAAACATAATATGACCAGGCAAAAAAAAAATTAAAAAAAAAAATACAATTTTCAGCAAAAATTGAGATGTAAACCATGGTTAAATATTAGCAGTGCAAGTCAGTTGCATCCATATTTGTTTTAGCACAAGGACATGTGAGAGCTGGTACAGTATGATCTCGTGGGATTTACAGGGTCATCTATTGTACTTCCAGTTGCTACAAACAGCTAAATATGCTGTCTATAGTGTTTACTCAGCTATGTTTTCTTGACTGTCAAGGACTAAAAGCCTGTACAAGTTGGTGGAAACCATCTTTAAGTGTGGCCTGTCCGGTCTTTCAGTTGTGACTGTGTCTAAAGCCTGTCTTGAAATCAAAGGCCATTGTTGTCTCACATACGCAAAAACAAACACACATCCACACACACACACACACACACACACACACGCCTTCTGGCACCGCTTATATTACAGTAATTGCGCTGGGAAACAGGTTAATGCTGTGTGTATGTGAGCATGAACTGAGGTTCCTGTTTCTCCTACAGACACTATTAGACTGTCCATTTACTTAAAAGCAGCTCCGCTGAACAGGCTGCAGGTGAAGGCACTATTCCCTTATGTGCACAAACAGTGACACATACAGGTTTTAGAACAGACCATACTGGAACCTGAGGCATCACCACTGATTGATATTAGTCTCAAAGATGCTTGGATAAGATTTATTTATGTATATGGTATGTGTGTTTGTATGAGTGATTAAGATGGACCAGGTCCAAGTCTGAAAGCATCAGTTTTACACACACACACACACACACACACATTTAGAATGAACACCAGAAAGGAACCATGTATCATAGATAATAAATGACTGCAGGTTCCCTGGACTAGATAGATGGATGAACACTGTCAGCATGTCTAACTGAAAAGTTCCTGAATCTGCCCATTACTACGTGGCTCTGCTAAGTTCAAAAGAATGACCGGAAACTAAAAAAACCTGTCCTCATTATTACCACCATCAGTGCTGCATACATTTAAAAACATCATTGGTACAGTATGCCATAATCTTTTATACCATGACAGCTCTCTAACATAAAAAAGTAACAACACAAGCCATACAAGCACAGTCAAGTAAAATGAAGAAACAATTTACTCTCTGTGAGCGATGGGACATTTGCTGTGATATACAGCCTTCAACATCTATCAAATAGCAGTTACATTATGGCACAAAACAGTGGACGGGAAATGAATGTAGCCAGTTCACTGAGGTGAACTTTTCAGTCACCTCAGTGAGGAAAGATGCTTTATGTCTCTGCCCTCGCTGAAGGTCAACTAGAGGAATGAGGCTTTTCTATGGTGAGATTCTCTGTTGATAATAACACCATCCTCTCCATGGCCTAGAAGAGGTGCAGGTAGAGAATGGCATGTGGGGATACCAGATGGACTTGTGCCACAGTTATATATTGATAACTATAATGACAGGGCCAACTTCTCCATTACCATCAATCACAGTGACTATAATGATGATTAGATATCCATGTGTGCCTCTGGTGGCCTCTTCAGACCACAGGAAGAAGACACGGAATAAACACACTGAATGGACTTTCAAGGTCCCTCGTCTCACTGGTTAACACCCTGCTATCATGATGGAGTATACACCTACTGCAACTCAAGGTCACACCTACAGTATCCCCATCCTGAAGCAAGAGGTCAATCCATTCTCAAGGGAGAATCAGCTAGGATGAGAACTGAGATTACAAAGAAAATCCAGTATTGATCTGTTAATTTGAAATGAAAATTTGCACTGTTCTACCTGCTACAGTACAGAAAGAGTTCCCATCAGATGCTGCAAATTGCTGTGACTACACTGGACTACAAAGGCCTGCCTCGATTATGGTGAGTTTTTACTTATCTAAGAAGTACTGTACAAAGATACCGACTCCATGTGAGCAAGGATGTTCCTTCTAAAACTGAACAGGATGTTTGTCCCATGAGGCAGCATTTTGGAGAGCTTGTGCTTGAAGCAATCAAACAACTAAAAGGTTTACACCCACAAACTTAAATAAGGTTTTTAGACTCCTACCTTTATGTACACCATGTGAGAGCTAATAGTACACTGATATAATATTAAGGTAAGAAATTCTATTGTCTTAAAATGTCTTCAAATATAATTTTGGTTTCTCCATAAACTGCACAAAAAAAAACTGTCTCCAGCTTGTGGGTAGTAGGTAATAAGGGTTTTAAGAGGAAAACACCAGGGTTCCACTGGCAAAATTCGCAAGACATTAATGAGTAAACCAGTGCCCTTCAGTTGTGTTCACATAGGAAGCATCTTCCAGCCCCTGAAAGTTGCTAAACTGGACTGAGAGGAGGAGGACAGGAGGAGTATCATTTACAGGAAATATTCACCTGCAGTGATACACACAAAGTTTAAAATGCTCCCTATGTTGCCACAAGAACAAAACCCTTAATGGTACCCCTTACTGAAAGTAAAATATAACAGATTAAAAACATTATCCTTTTTTTTGTTACAAAATACTGCAACTCTGGACTTCTATTAATGCAGACAACTTTATGAAATAGACGAGTCACAAGGCAGAACATTTCTGCCATACAGCCCATACTCACTATCTGAGAACAGTGGCTGTTCGTCCCAGCTATAATACAACCAGTGTCTGTGGACAGTCATTCTAGTCATTTTGTCTGTATCCATGAAAAGAACGAGGAATTACTGTCACTGGAAAATCCCAAGGGAGAAATAATATATCCAGAGGCTAGCAGCAAACCAAGCCAACTAATATTAGCCAGCGATTCATCTCAAATCTCTCAGTGATTTCTCTTCCCAGCCATGGAAACTCATTATTGCCAGATTTGTTTTGTGTTTATGTCTCCATGCCGGCAAAATCCGTGGCCGAAGCCATTAAGTTTTTGAGTTGTCTGTCCATCCATCCCATTCTCGTGAACACAATCTTGGGCACTCCATAAGAGAATTTTTTCAAATTTGGCATAGACGTCTACTTGGATGCAAGGATGAACTGATTAGATTTTGGTGGGTCACCATGTCCTCCCATCTGTCCCATTCATGTGAACTTGACTGGTTGGCAGAGGCATACAACCATGAGACAATCATTCTAGTTTTTTTTTTTCTTGTACACAGTGTAGCATAAAGTATCTAACAATGGGAAACATGGATACACTTACAAATCTAGTCCTTACATACTGTACCACATGTACAAGGAAGCACACATATTGCTTGCACAGAATATGTTATCAGATAAGAAAGACATATCTTGAGATTAAAATACTGCACTGACAGGAAAAAAAAAAAACTACAGCCAAATCTGAAACAACAAGAATATACATAAATGGATAATGAAACTGGAGCCTCAGGCAGACACCAAGCTGTAGACCAGATGTGCAACAAATATACAGTATAACAATTAGCTAAATAGCAAATTCACTGTTGCACTGTGTCATGTCTCACATTTAGAAGCAAATACGAATGTGAAATTGTAAGTGAATACTTTTACAGTTTTAATCTTGGCTGTCAGCTTTATTTGTTTGTCCTGTCATGGGGCACTCATGATATACTATATGCATTGAAAATATTAGGTGAGTAATATTTGATGGGAGTCAAAATATTGTACATAATTCAAGAGTTGGCCTTGTCTGTGTAGCTTTTTATTGGAGCACAGAGAGATTTAAAACTTACTGAACCATTCATCTGTAGTGGCATCGTTGTTTACAGTAGTCTAACTTCTCAATGTCAAATGGGTTGCTCTGAGAGTACACCTACCCACAAATCATTCTAGTGCTTCCTGTTGCGGCCTATGCGGCACATCTCTCAGCATTTTAACACCATGTTATAAATCCTTGCTTTGGAATGTAAGTGTATTTGTGCCCAATGTGTGTGCATGATTCTGTATAGGTACATCTAATATAGAGCAGGACAAACAGTTATTTCCGCCCCTGTGAAGCATGATGATGGAAAATCTCACTTCCCCTTGACGCCTACAATCTCACAACAGGCCCAGTTCAATATCAATATCAAATTTCCCACCAGGTTCTCACACCAGACTGCTCCCACACACACAAAGGCACCCAAAGCATCTTGCTGTAAGTGTCCTGAAGCCAGTGAGTTTGTATATAGAGTAGCAACTATCTTCAACTGTCATATGTTGAGCTATCTTTAATGGAAAATGGAATGAAGACTGAAAAGAGACACCCAGTTCCCTTCTACCCCCTCATTCAAAAGGCATTCTTGAGGAAGATATAAGTTGAGCTGAACACTAAACATGCACAAAAATAGTGAGAAGAAATGAAAGCGGTTCATGCATGTCTTTGGACTAAAGTCTTGCTTCCCTTAAAGGCTTAGTTTTTCATTGTTCTTTAAATCCTCTAAAGCTGATTTGACCCTGTGCTGACCAAGAAAGACCAACTGCTGTTAACCTGTGCCTGAGTGCTTATTAAGTATCAAAGGAAAAGGCTGATGCAGGGGATTATGTGTGCCTGAGCAGACAAGATATAAGACAGAGAGAGAAGAAGAAAAAAGAAAAATGGAGGAAGCAGTGTGTGTTTGGAAGCCTAGATCCCTTGCACTGTTATTGTTTCCTGCATCACTGAGACTAAAATACCAACTGTGATATAGACACAAAGTAGAGCTTCTTTAGACAGTTGAGTATGCACCCATATGCCTGAAAATCAGTTTAGCTTATCTGTAACCAGCAAAAATCTATTATTTCACAAAAAAATGGTAAGAACATACAGCATTCCAAAAACACAGAAATCACCGTGTTTTATCATTCAAAACGATGCTTCGTGGATATGCTGTGCTAAATAACACCACCAACAGTCACCTTGCCTTCGTTTATGAATCTGTCAAGATAAGCAAAACTAAGAGCTGCAGCTGTTGAGAGGTTCATTGTTATGTATTTCAGTTTCTGATGACTTAATCAAAGTGCTTCAACTTTTAATGCATTCACTTCTGAGATTTCCTCACCCCTTATCTCACCCCTTTTTTCTTCTTCCTCACAGACGAGCCAGTGCCTTCCCTATTAAGAACGTTGTTTGCCTTCTGCCGTCAGGTTTTTGCTTCTGACAGGTTTTTCCACCTGTCAGAAGCAAGAGATTTCATAATGTAATCAGAGAAAGGACTCATGGCTGCTAATTGAGTAGAATAAAAGCTCAAAGGCCACTTGGCGTTAGCTTTGGCCACACCTCTCTGCAAGAAACTCCACTGCAGTAATCTTCCAAGCATGCCACGCACGCTCTAATAGCAAGTGGGTGGCCAGGAGCTGTATGCAAAATTAACATTTGAGTTTTCAAAAGGCTTCAAAATAAAAGACAGTTACACGGAGGGATAAAAAGGAAGACAATGGAAAGGAAGGTGACTGAGTACAGGAGGGAAGTGGGAAGGACAGAAGAAAAGGACATCAACATTCAGCGAGCTCACACATATAGGGGCAAATACAACCAGATTTAGTAGTTAGTGACAGATAACCACAAAAGATCTATTATAAAATTCTAAATGGTAAAAGGCACCATCAGTTTTAACTACAGGTTTAATTTGCCCTAATCTCTTTTCCTCTTGATAAAAATGTTATTTCATTATGCATACACTTTCAAGCTAACTTAAAAAGTACAAGATAAAGAGGATCAGATCATGACAGTCATTGGAGATGAATTTCCCAAAGGAAAGTCCCTACAGGATAATAAAGCGAGAGAAACAGTCGAGCATGTTATATCTCTCCACACTGCTGACACAGGTACGTATATGGGTGATGTTTCATTTTCATTCATCCTTCTATTCATACCGGATACGCAGCCCAGCTTGCCATCACAACTTTAATGCGCTCAATAGGCCTACAAATCCACAATCCTAAGACAACCCCACGGTTCATTTAACACAATGCTAGACAATTCTGTCATTCCAAATTCAAGTTTTTATTGGAACAAATGACACCATTTTATTCTGAAATTTGGCTGTCTAATCTTTTATTTCTGAACGTCCATCTGTTGCAGTTCCTCATTCATATATTCAGCTTCATTATAGCATCACAAATGGCATCAATTTTTTTTTAATAACCACTGTAAAGGTCAATTCACACTGAACGCATTTTTACAAAACAGACGTAACTCCATTCTACTACATGTGCCAGTTTACACAGACTCCGACAAGCATGTGTAAAATGCATGTCACCCCTGGACCCCTGGGTTTTTCAAGCTTTAGGCCTTTTTTTGTTTTGTTTTTTCATCTGCTGTGCTTTGTGAAGTATAACCGCCACACACAGCTGTTTAGATCACACAAATTCCTTGTTGCTTCATGTTGTATACTTGGTATCTGTTATGATTGATCAGGTTCCTAATGTAACTCTGGCCTCTGCTGCAAGCCAGGGAAAATCAACACATTTAATAAGTCATACAGTACATTAAAAATAGCTGAGGTCTCCCTGATGACCATAAATGAAAACTACCTGTGCCCAGTCGATTTCTGCCGTCGGTCCAGCCTGTAGAAGTTTGTCAGGCCACTGACTTCATCAGGAGCTGCTGACTGACAGACAGCTGTTCTGTTGATACAGAGGTCAGAGTCAGTGGAATCCATTCATGCCTCACTTTCAGTGTGAATTCCCAGTAATGCACTATTGCACTGTTGTAGCACTTTTTTGCATTGAAGGACTGCAGCTGCACTCCATTAACAGCTCTGAACTATAAATAGGCCATCAAGCCAAGCTGCATTTTACATATATGAAAATTAAACTTACTTATGTACTTAAGGAGAAAGGGACTTGAATGAAAGAAATGATAAACTATTAGATTGCTTCGGCACAAGAATCACATTTTCTGGGGACCTCAAATCACGGGTTATGGCCTTGGTGTGGACAAAAGTTATGTGATGTTCAATCAAAGAGTTCAAAGTTTCATCTAAATGATTTTAGGCATCACATTCAGTATTTCACAAGTAAATAAACAAGAAACAAAATGCTTGTGATCCAGCAATGTGTATGTTTGTCCCTTTATTTTGGACACTAGGATTTCTGATGCAAAAATCTAAAGTTAAGCCCAATAAAGATATGTAATAAAGACGGATCTCTGAAAGGAACAAGATACAAAAAGAGAGCTACATAGAAACATACATGCAAGTACTTTAAAAATGATCCGCTATCATGGGTGAATCATAATGATAAAAAGTTCTTACTGAAAGAATAATCAGCAAATATATTATGAAAGAGCAAATGTGTAATGACACCCTATGAAATGTATATCAAATAGATGGCATGCAGAGCCATAATATCATAAGCAAATGCTGATCAAATCATTTTCTAAAATTGTAAATCCCTTATAATGCGAAATCGAAACCACAGGCAATCAGTTAATCCAACAAGGTTTATGGGCCTCGAGGAAACCCATAAATCTCTTGCTGAGGATTCCTTCCTGTTGTAGGAGTCTATCAGCTGACATGTGGGCACTGGGGGCAGCTGACAGCTTTTGGAGTGCTGTTCACTTTACCGAGCAGTTTCTAATGTTAAAAAAGGGCTGACAAAGTGAGCTGTTGCACTACTGTGAATGTGCTTCTCTTTTCAGGATACAATGATTAGACAGGAATTATAATGGAGGAGTTCTACCATATTATTAGTGTCACTGTGGATCTGAATTGAGATGTGAAGTTTTACACTGTAGAGATACATGTATAATATTCATATATGCAACTTTATAATCTCTTTACTTGGTAAGAAAAATTATAACAATGGTGCTATCCAACATTAATCAAATGTTGAATGGAGTGACTGTGGTTCAGTGGGTAGAGCAGTCGTCTCCCAACCGGAGGGTCAGATTTTGGTGCCTGCAGTCCACGTGTCGAAGTGTCCTTGGGCAAGACAACGAACCCCCAAGTTGCCCCTGATGGTTAGAGCCATCGGTGTGAGTTGGTGCCGCAGATGGCTGCCATCGGTTCTGTACCAGAAACAAATTCCTTGTGTGTAACATACTTGGCCAAATAAAGGTGATTATCCTTATTAACCAGCCAAGGCCGTCCCTGGTAGGCTAGTGGTTAAGGCGCAGTGCTTTTGCCACAGCTCCTCGGGTTCAAATCCAGGTCGTGTCAAGAAGGGCATCCGGCGTAAAACAGGTGCCAAATGTCAACATGCGAGCCGTCAGTGTGACGATTTGCTGTGGCGACCCCTAAATGGGAAAAGCTGAAAGTGACTTTCTTCTATCCTTATTAATCAGCCACAGAGACACTGAAATATGTTAGAGGTCAACATGGGGCAACTCCTCTGATCACGCACTTCAGTTACAGATACTTCAGTGAACCTGTAACCACACTGTCAAACATCTGTCAAGAGGCTGACAGCGTTAATTATCACAAGCCATGCCAAACAAAAGCTCATGGTCGTCAAGCTGTCGCCACAGTTAAACACACAGCCTATTAGTTGTTCTGAAATTAACCAATGCCAATTTTATCACAGGCTTTAGATGATGTCATTTAGTTAACAAGTACATGGATAATAAAGAGTGGTGAGTAAAGCCTTAATTTGATTACAAACCCTCCGAATAGTGCCAGCTGCAGCAGCTGTTTGGAACTAGAAAGCTGGTTATTCCTCTACTGACCTGCTGCTTTCTACCCAAGGTGGACAAAATAACAGGAGCCCCTCTGTTGTATAATTCTATTCACAGATCCTTGAGCCACAGATAATGCTTCTGTACCTTTGCAAAGTTTATAATGTTCAATTGTTTTAAAGACTTTGTCTGACTGGATTTGATTTTATCATGTTGCTAATTGTGTTCCATTAACTGGGTGTCTCAAAGACCTGCACATTTTGACAAGATTTGGCTTTCTCTACTGTCTGTTTATGCATGTGTGATGAATTCTGAAATTATTCATTGACAGGTGGAACTGCTTTTCTGTCATAGCATTTATGATAATTCTGTGGCATGTTTGAGTTGACTCCACCTGTGTGCAGCTGGTACAGAGAGCAGAGAGTGGAGTCATTAATCCCCTGGCAATAACTTCACACCTATAGGCAGGATTGTAATTCTCTGCCAATTTTTCTGTTTATGCACATTTAATTCAAATAAATTTTTTCTTAATTCATCCCATTACTAATAGCCACTTAGTCTTGAATTTGCATTAATATCCTCCCATGCAAACACACACACCCACCCAATAGACTATACACACAATCACAGAATCAGAGCCCCTCTGTGTCCTTTACATTCACGGTTACCGGGAACAGCACTGCTTTACCGTCTCTCTTGTCTTTTTTTCTTGTATTCACCTTGCTGTGAGTGCCATTAAACAGTGAATAACTGATAAGAGGACATTTAAGTTTTATAATACTGCTGATAAGAGGCTTGTTGCAGTCTTTTTAGATACAGGCCTTATCTACTTTCCTTTATGGCTACCGCTTATCAATGATTCCTTTCCAGACATTTCAGAGGATTAAGCCAGATTTACTTTGGGATTATTTCTCTTCTGGAATTCCATCCGTTTACACTCTCATGTCAGAAACAATATGATCACACAGCCAGCCTGAAACACTGATCTGTGTGTAAAGGAACTTAAATTAATTTCTACTTAAGGCAATCAGACATCCCAAGTAGAAAAACACTGAATTGACCTTTTATAGCAGCAAGACTAATGGTCAATTTCACCAACTTTGATGTCACTGTGCATGAGCCTTGGTGTCAGTACAAAACTTTAGACATTACACACAGTATGTGCAGAGGTTTCAGGCACTTCAGAAGTTTAGATTAATATCCATCACACACTACCATCAGGGAGGTGTCTGATCGATCCCAGATTCATTCTGCACCATGACAACTCAAAACATACAGAGATATAAAGAACCATCTTCAGAGACAGGGGTCTGCAGCAGATAGTATGGCCCCACAGAGCCTTGATCTCAACATCGTGGAGTCAGCTGGGACTACATGAAGAGACAAGAAACAGGGACACAGCCTAAATTCACATAAGAAATGTGGAAAGTTCTCCAAAATATTTGGAATAACCCTCAAACCTTGAGTGTGTGTGTGTGTGTGTGTGTGCGCACACAACTGTATTGTTGAGGTTTTAAAACCAAGACTAGTCAGACCAAATACTGATTCGTGAATGGTTTTTCTGCTTATTGCACTTTGTATAAAATTAACTGATAAATAAAATTTGTTTATAGCATTATTTAGGGATCCTCACTTTACACTTGGTGTCTAAAACCATTTCACAATAATGTACATAAAAGATGGTACCTGTTCACAGAGGCATCCAATAAAGGACTACATGAAGACATTAACATTGCAAAGACACATAAGTAGTGGCTTAGTCAAATTACCACCAACTGACTGTCAAATTGTTTAATTTGAACTAGTCAGTGTTTCTCTGTCTGCTCACTTTTTTGTACATCACAGTAGGGGCTGTCCTAAAAGGGTCATTCCACTGATTTTACATATGGAAACCAGTTTGCTCCAGCAGCATAGCCAGAGGTCATATTATGGAAAATGGGACTAAGTGGGACTACCACTTAGACCCCAAGGTAGATTTTTTTTTTTTTTTTTTTTTGGTAAAAATAGGCAACAGGTGCCCAAGCACAAAAAAAAAACCCTCCATCAGCCTAACACCTGATGAAGGGGCTGGGAAAATAGCCTAGCACTCCCTGATGAGTGGCAGCAACAAATTAACTAGGCAACCAGGCATAACTACTGTACCAAAGTTGCCAAAATTGCATATGCTTCTGCAGGGACACATCCAATTCTACAGGGTTGCAGAAAGAAAACATCTAATCTGCACCCACATGTACAGTAAAAAATCTGCTAGAACACAGAGGGAACAATCTATTGTATGTACCTGTGATGACCGGACATCAGCAATAAAATTATTTCATGGTTATGGTTATATCATGGTCCTCTTGTGGACTGAAGGAACTTACTTTATGTGCTACCAGAGGTTATGTTCAGAAGACTTTATCAAGTCCACTGCCAGAACAAAGCAGCTGCTGGTTCATTTGGTGCTGAATTACAGTGACATTCACATCCGTCTGTTTGATGATGACGCACAGTGCCGCTTTGAGAAAGGCACCAGAAACCTGAACTGTGTATTCCTCATGCCGTTGATGATTGGCAGACTTAAGTAATACGTTTTGTTTTGCCATTATGTAAACTTAAAAGCAGCTTGACAGCTCCCATTCCTCTTCTCCGAGAAGTGTGGTTGCTGTAATGTTATACTGCATTTCAGAAACAAAATTATCTTCAAATCAAAAACATAACCCAAACAAACCACATAATCTAGAGAAAATTTTAACAATAGCCTAATTATTTACTGCTATTCACTGTTGCTGATATGACCCTTGTGTGTTAAACGGTGGCAGAATGGGCCAGGCGCATCAACAATCACTCATATGGACCAGGAATTTCAATGGCTGCTTCTACTCAGCATGTAAAAACAGTTGCAGGACTTCTTCTGCAACTCTCTTTGACACTATAAGAACTGCTTGGATACAACCAATTCTTAACAGAAATGCTGTTACAAAAAAGTCTGCAGTCTGCCATCAAGTCTGCAGCCAGGTTCTCTAGATTGTATTTGTCACATTTTCTAAATAATATAATATATGAGGAGTCTTTTGGACAAATATTCATGCTGTACTGTAGGACTATATAATAACACTGAAAATTATGTAGAAATGCTTATTCTTAGGACAGGACCTATGAAAAAATTGACTGCTTTTAAAGGTGTTTTCTAAATGTGAAAATGTTATAGAGGTGACAGTGACGGGGGGCGACTGTGGTGCAGTGGTAGAGCAGTCGTCTCCCAACCAGAAGGTTGAAGGTTTGAGTCTCGGTGCCGGCAGTCCACATGTCGAAGTGTCCTTGGGGAAGACACTGAACCCCCCCGTTGCCTCTGATGGTTAGAGCCATCAGTTGAGGTGGCGCTGCAGATGGCTGCCATTGGTTCTGTACCGGAAACAAATTCCTTTTATGTAACATATTTGGCCAATAAAGGTGATTATCCTTATCCTTTAAAATATGGATTGTTTACGTCATCGCCCACCCTGCTGATACTTATTTTGTAGGCTGTCAAATGATATGGGTGCACAAACGTTTATGCAATGAGGAAAATGTTAATCTGTTATTCCACTTTGTTTCTTGACTACTATGGTCAAGACAGCTAATTAACTGTGTACAAGGGTCAAACCTCTTATTTTTTTTACATGTATCACATTACCTTTAGTATCATGTGAAATACGTTTTTATACCTTTAAAGTCAGCTGAGAGGATGAAGACCTCTCAAGACTACGACTGAACCTCGACAATATCTAATTCAGTCCAGTGAAAGTTGTTCAACGGGACTCATTACAGTGCATCACAGAGTCTGACATCAGGACAAAGGAGAGGATTATTGTGCTCAAAGAGATCAGAGATCAGAGCAGACATCTCCTCTGACACTCAAAAACAATACACAATATAAGCAACTGAATTTGGGGAAAAAAAGACGGCATACAGAACAAAGGGACAACAGTTTCAAAGCACCAACACTCAAATGGAAATAAGCCCATAGGTCATCAGCACTCTCTGCCCATACCGAAGATCAATACAGTGGTCAATTTCATACATCACCCAGGTCACAAGTGCCTGGAAAAATTTTTCTGTGATTTAATTCTTGGCAAAAATCTATTTTAACCTCCAAGGTTGTGAAGTGACTCATAAGTAAATAAGAAAACATAGCTTTAAACATCAGTGGCAGTGAATATGCTTTTTTTGTAAAACACTTTTAGCACAATCTCTGCTAATACCAAACTATGCCCTTTCCACTACTTTAGATTACACAATTTTTATTCAGCGAAATATGTCAAGCTTCTCAATTCGGCAGGGATTAATGTTCTCTACACACAATCAGTCACAGAAGAACTTGAAAAAGTTTAAAATGAGTGATTTTCTGACTTGGATCAAGAAATGTTTGACCATACAGTTTGATAATAAGACTAAATATCTGGCTAACCATGTCCAAGTCACTTTTGATATTTGACAAAATTCTTTTAAACAATATTTTCGATAGTTAATGGAAAAGACGTATTTTACTTGGTTCTCAGAAGGCAGCCTACTGAGGGTTGGTATCCAGCCTTAGGTATCGCCTCAAGAAATTCTGACTCATATCCTGAGATAAGTGACACGGGTGATAAAATGAAGAAAGTGTGGCTTTAATCTGATTCTATTCCACACTATATGAGCAGCCAGGAGTCAAGAGACAGAAACAGACTACATTATTGTCAAAGGAACACCTAGTGCCCACCTGTCTGATTAGTATTGGCTACACTCACCACAGCCTGCGGCATAACAAATACTGTGATGCTCAGAGATGAGACGTAGATTCAGAGCGCGTCTATTTTCTGTGTTCCTGTCTGTTCTTCCAGAGAATATGACATTTCATTTTTGATGTACTTTCTTGTTATCCAGTAGTTTTACTTTTCATCAAATATTAATTTGCTTTCAGCTGACATATTACTGATGACAAAGAGAAATTTATGACATGCATTTTTCATTTGTATTGATGATGATATATGAAAACATTTACTTAGTCTGTTAGGCATTTGGCTGAGTGTAAAATATTTTCCAAACGCTTATGGTTGACAGTCCTCAACCTCATCAAAGTAGGGCTGCACTACTGATTAGTTTTAATACAGATTAGTGTCAATTTTCTAAATCAATTTAGTCTATAAAATGTCAGGAATAATGAAAATTCCCATTACAAATTGTGACGTCTAAACTGATTTCACCAAATTGCTTGCTGTGTCCAATTGGCTCTCCAAATGTATTATATTAAATAAGTCAAAGCAGCAAAATTTCACAGTAGAGAAGCTCAAACCAATATTTGAGAATTAATTTATCATAATTGTAAATGCAATATTAAAATAGCTGTCAGTTATTTCTGTCCATCATCTGATTATTGATCATATCATTTCATCAAGGTCAATGTAGTGCAACTTACTGAAGACAAACATGAGCCTTTTTCCCCAGTCTGTTTTGTAATTTTGATGTGACATCTTAAATCATAAACACTTTATTAACTTTATGCAAGATCTGACTTTGTGTGTCAAATTACAGACACACACTCCACATGGTGCCATTGATTCATAGTATATGGTAATCTGCCTGCAATTTGAATGAGAATGGGTGCTTCCATACAACTGTCTCACTATGAGACTCTTTAATAAACAGGCTTTTCACATTCCTTTAACCGTGTTTAGATACAAGTAAGATGCTACACACATGCATATAGATGAGTTTCACATCGAGACATTCAAGCTTGAATACCATTACACCTACTTGAAAGGGCTGCAGTATAGCCATGTAAAGATCACGTGTGCTTTGAGCTCAAGTTTTTGATTACAAGCTTCTGTAGGCAGACAAGAAACGCCACTTCTAATCAGAATCAATATGCAGAGACAAATAGGCACTCACCCACATGCTGTCACTGATACTTTACTGACAGAAAAACCTGCACACAACTACAGCGACGACAGGTAGCTATCCAAGCACAGAAAAGGAAGGGTGGATTGAAAGTATCCTTAAAACAAGAGCTTTTACACAGGGTATGAGCTGTTAGACCATAAAAAGCATTTTACTTCTCTTTTTTTTTTTTTTTTTTTAAGGCTTGAAGGCTCGATTGACTTTGCTGATGCTACATGTGAAACTGTGGTTGATGAGACAGACATTGCCAGAGATGTCAGAGGGAAAGACACAACAGGCATCTGTGAGCAGAACTAACACATCTTCAGTGTTCGACATGGAAGGAGAAACAGTATTCAAATGTTTCATCAAACAAACAGCATGGAGAATGGATTAAAGTTCAGTTTGTTTGGGTACCACTGACAGGTACATTAACAGAATATAAAACAGCAACAACTTAAAAGAAAGAAAATAGTATTCTTTTAGTCAACTAAAAATAAAATCCATAGGTTCCAGCTTCTAAATGGTGAGGATTGTATGCTTTTCTTTGCATAATCTTAAACACAATATCTTTGATTTTTGGAGTGTTGGTTGGATAAAACAGGTAATGTGAATACATCACCTTGGATTCTGGCAAATCATTACAGGCATTTTTCAAAATTGTCTGATACTATATAGAAAAAAACAATGAATTATTCAGATTTAGAATAATTTTAAGAACCACTAAATATTCATATAATATAAAATTAATTAATAAGTTAGTTTGCACTTATCATATAAACCAGATGCATTTAAAGTGGAAAAAAATCAAAAGCCACTGAGCTCCCTGTTTCGCTTAGAAATTATGAAAAATTGTATGATAGGAAATCTCACATTATAGAAAAAATGGCTTTTGTCCTTGGTAAAATATTTTTTATTTAGGTCACACTGCACCAAGACTCACTATTTTATCACTGAAATGATAGTTTTACCTTACCTGAAAAAAAAAGAAAAATTATTCAAAGGTCCTGAGAAATAACCTCTATTATGTAATGATAATCTTGGTAAACTAATGCAATGAAGAATGCAGATTGGAGCTCATCCCACTGATTTCCACTGCCATATGTTCCACTATATAATGAAGACAAAGGCTGCTTGTCTACATGTGGCTCTTATCTGTCTGTAAAGGACTACACTGGTAATAAGTGTAATAGGAGTGAGGATGAAAGAGAATGGGAGAAGAAAGATGAATGACAGTGTCCCTTGGATCAATAGTGCTGGGGAGGAAGAAAAGACAGAGCACTAAGTAAAGATGGGTGTAGAATTCTTAATTGCCTCTCACACTCTATAAGATACTCAAGTGACCATTTGCCAGAAGTCCATTTATTCTTGAGCTCTTGAGACAAATGGGTCAATATCGGCCACTGTTGCCTTTGTTTTCTTTTCCTTTGGCAACAAAAAGCAGTTTGGAGGAAAAGGTATGGGAGCAGTTGTCAGTCTGTAGAAAGGTGTACTATTTTTATTTGCTTTGTAGGACCTACAGTCACTGAGCACCACGGCCTCTACCACAGCTACTGTACACACAGTAGGTAGCCATTAAAAAATAAAGCCTCTCTCTTGTGTATTCGTGCAACATTTGCTAAGCATTTACAACATTCCTTGAGGGCAGTAGTGCATAAAAAAATTCAATAAAGAGCCTTAAATGCACATCATCTCTGAAATACCTCAGATGATCAACCTGTAAAGTAGCATGTTGCTGTTAGTGGGATTATTTTGATCACTACAGTGACTGTGGCAGACATCAGTCTAATGGAGCTGTAGGAGAAATTCATGGTGAAAAGCTCAGTTACATGTACGCAGTATTTTCTTCATTTACAAGCCATGCTAGCATAATAGTTTCAGGGATGACAGTATCAGTCAGTTCACCACTTGGGTCTAGACTGAAATATCTCAACAACTGTTTGAATGGATTGCCATGAACATCTGTGCAAATGTCTCCTAATGAGTTTGATGATCCTCTGACTTTTTCAACTTACTGTTACCGTAAGGTTAAGATTTATGGTTTCAACTGCAGGTCCTGGCAGCTACTTTGATGACCTGCTATGAAATTTGGTAATGTACATACATTTACAGTACAGTGGGTACAAAAAGTATTCAGACCCCCTTAAATTTTTCACTCTGTTATATTGCAGCCATATGCTAAGTTCATTTTTTTCCTCATTAATGTACACACAGCACCCCATATTGACAGAAAAACACAGAATTTTTGACATTTTTGCAGATTAAAAAAGAAAAACTGAAACATCACATGGTCATAAGTATTCAGACCCTTTGCTGTGACACTCATATATTTAACTTAGGTGCTGTCCATTTCTTCTGATCATCCCTGAGATGGTTCTACACCTTCATTTGAGTCCAGCTGTGTTTGATTATACTGATTGGACGTGATTAGGAAAGCCACACACCTGTCTATATAAGACCCTACAGCTCACACTGCATGTCAGAGCAAATGAGAATCATGAGGTCAAAGGAACTGCCTGAAGAGCTCAGAGACACAATTGTGGCAAGGCACAGATCTGGCCAAGGTTACAAAAAAAAATTTCTGCTGCACTTAAGGTGCCTAAGAGCACAGTGGCCTCCATAATCCTTAAATGGAAGACATTTGGGACGACCAGAACCCTTCCTAGAGCTGGCCGTCCGGCCAAACTGAGCTATCGGGGGAGAAGAGCCTTGGTGAGAGAGGTACAGAAGAACCCAAAGATGACTGTGGCTGAGCTCCAGAGATGCAGTCGGGAGATGGGAGAAAGTTGTAGAAAGTCAAAGA